>NW_003852434.1:1339121-1343569 GCF_000181295.1 Otolemur garnettii
GTTGCACCAGGTCCCAACTCTGATACTGGCTCCAGTCAATGTCCAGAGAGTGAGTCAAGAAGTCAGAGATACTCAACGGGGCCTCAACGTAGTCCTGCTTCCAGTTAAATATGAGCCCTTCCGCCACGTAATCCCCATCTTTATATTCCTTGACAAACTCACAGCCTGGATACAAATGGAGAGGAGAGTGAGCTGGGCTTTGTCCACCTTCTCGGAGGAGGTTACATTCGTGCCAAACTTCACCTTCTTGTTTTCCATCATCAGGTAACTGACGTAGTTGACCAAAAGGTATCAAAGCAGCCTGGTATCATAACCTCTGACCTTATCAAAAAGATGAGTGTCACACTTGGAAGAGCACAGTCCTCCTCTGTGATGTCTTCTGCCTCTGCCCGGCATCATCTGCAGCCCCTAAGAAAAAATAGTTGTAGCCAGAGCGTCCATACAGCTCTCCCCATCCAGCCAGTGTGGCCAACCTGTGAACATGCCTGCCCTTGAACAGGATTACGGGGCAGACAAACCGTCCTCTGCACCCGGCCATCTTGCTGCGGTTGATGAGACCTTGTGACTTGCTCACCTGCACAGTGCTTTCGAACGTGATTTTCTCCTTCTCAGAACTCTCACATTCCAGGAACACGATGCGCCGATAGTGGCGGCAGATATCCCCGTTCACGTTTGGAATCAGCTGAAACAGTAGTCTCATCAAAACAGCTCCAGACATCTCTTCTCAAGGCGCTCAACCTTAGAACTGCCTGACCCACTGCGGTCCTTGGCCCGGTACTGGGTCCAGGAGAACTCTTCAGCAGTTCCCCCAGCCCTGGCTCCTGCGGCCGTGGACTGTCCATCGAGGCCGAGGACCCCACCGAGGCGGTGGCCATGGCCCAGCCGAGCGTCTTCTCAGTCAACCTCAGGCCAGCCCATGGCATCTGGCTGACCTACTCCAGCTCCCGAACCTAGCCAACCGCCTCAGCTACCCTTCATCACAATTTTTATAATAAAATGGCCTCAGTGCAAATAGTACGTTTACTATATTTGTGTGTGTGTGTGTGTGTGTGTGTGTGGTGTGTATTTAAGCTAATCACTTTCCCCCCTCTACAATATAAAATCTGACATCGGCTATTAATATTATTTTGTAAAAACAGGTCCAGCCACCTGTTCCTTCAAATTTATTATTTCTAGAATTGGGAGTTGTGCCCAAGAGATAGGCCTATATCAATCCAGTTTCCTATAGAAACATACTGAGTGTTTATTGATGTCTGCTTTCTGGGAGACAATGGAACATTTCCAGAAGAGTTGCTTTAATTGGAAACATCTTATGCCTTTTCTCCAGATAGATTTTAAGGGAAAATACACACTTAATTGTCTGAAACAGGGCAATGCTTGGTCCATCACGGTTTTAGGCTCTACCAGTTCTCCCCTTTGAGAGTACAGCAGATTATCCACACAGAAGCTCAGCTCCTGGTGTCCCTGACTTCCTTTGTCCCTTTGCCAGTTTGCATGGCAGACTACAGGCCAAGCCAAGATGCCTTGCTGGCAGTAAAGAAAGCTGCATGTTTACAGAATGAAAACCAAAGTGGTGCACTCCAGAAAGGAGAAAGGGAGTTTTGTTTCCCCATCTACAGAAACAGCCACAGAGCAAATTAATTTCTTCTAAAATTGAAGTTTATGTTACATGGCCATTAAGTCTGAGCTCCCAGAAATGAAGTTGACAGCTAAATTATAGGTAAAAATCTCTGTTAAGTACTGATCTTATAGCCTTTACTCAGCCATCTATGTGTGGAGCTATTCCTGTGTTTGATGTGTTAATCGGATCCTGCCAGCTCTACCCAGGTGGAACTCCAGATGAAGCCTGAGAAATCAATGGAGGAATTGTACACAGACAGGATTTAGAAGGTAGAAACGCAGAGCAGGGTTTAGGGCCCCTGGAAAGACAGCAGGCTTGAATCAGGCCTTTGATATTACATCAATTAAGCCTGACTGGCGTGACAGCCAACCACATTCTTGCCCTGCATTTGTAGATTGAGCTATGTACCTTCTAACCACAAAGTGAGTGAGCACAGGCAGGCTTTTCTTCAGCTGGAAAATAACTGGTTGATCAAGTTTAAAAAAAAAAAAAAAAAAATATATATATATATATATAAACAAAAGAGAATAGTCTGGCCTAGTAATCCCTAAATTCAACAATCAGACTAAAAGTGTTACCATTATTTTAGTTTTTAAATCTCCTTTCTGATTGCATTCTTAGCAACATTGCCAAAGTTAGCAAGTAAAAATGCAAGACATCTAGCTAAATTATATTAGTATATTTTTAATCTGAAATGCATATTTAACCAAACATTCTGCATCTTACTCAGCAACTCTAAAATTCTTAATGAAGCAAGGGCATTGAGAAAGCATGACATTTTATGTGGAAATATTAATTATTAGGTGGATAAAGGGTCACCAACATCTTCAATGCTATAGCTCATCGCAGATCAAATGAGATCAAGTTGTTGTTTCTTACAGACCCACATACTAATTCAGAATAATTGAAAGCCAATCTGAAATAGTTAAATGATTTTAAACACATTATACAGTTGCAGGAAAGGAATCTTAAGAAACTTAGTTCAATCACCAAGCACTCAAAAGTATTTATTGAAAGAATCATTTGAGATAAATTCTCTATTAGCCTACAGCTGGCATGGTTGTTAACTAATTCCACTTGAGGCTGATAGAGTTGTTTTTCCTGTGAAGGAAATGGATAATTACTCTTCAAAGTCCCTTCAGAAATATAGAAATATAGAATGTAAGATAGAATAAAAAGTGTTTAGACAAAGGTCAAAACCCAAACTCTCTCTTTGAAATTAACACAAGATCATAATGAAGACAGTACGTAACATATTATTGAATACTTACTATTGCGCATATATCTGAGTTGCACTTTTGATAAATATTTTATATGTACTATTTATTTTTGTTTTTTAATCCTCAAAGTATCTCTATGAGAAATACATTCCTACTGTCTCCATTTAGTAAATAAAGAAATCAGACCTAAGAAATTTACACAGAGGTAGGGCACAGACTTTAATGCACATTTAATTCACTAATCTTGTAAAATTCCATGCTCTTAGCTGGTACCTACTTATCAACCCTTCAAGCAAAAGACCAATCTGACTCATATTTGAGAATAGAAAATAGATTAGAATAAAATAACAAATAACCCAATAAATATAGGACAAATGTATAAAAAAAATTAAGAACCTATAGTTTGTTTTTGAGCTAATCAGAGATTATGCTGACTATAAGGTAGGTAGAATCTTATGTGAGAGAAGGCAATGATATTATTATATGGTTTATAAAAGCTCCCAAAGTAAATAGATCTTCCCTCCTAGTGAAGAACCCCTGGTTTGGATAGACCCACTATTCTAATAGACACAAGTGATTCATTAGCCACCATATGTTGGAAATATTAATTGAGGCACAGGGTTGAATGTGATAGGAATAGCACAGTTGCCATTAATTACCACTATGGAAATTGGCTTGCAATTTGGGTGTCTACCAAGTACTCACTGGGCATGGATAGAGCACATGTTAGGAAAACATCCTTTTGTAAAAATAGAACACTTTATTAAAGTTGCTAATGGCTCAGTCAGCTATACGTGAAAGTGGATATAATAATTTGAATATCTCAGAGTACCAAGACAGGAAAGAAAGACACATCTATGTATAATAGCATACTTTTTTACTAAGTGCTTACTTGCTTTGATATTAAAACGTTAGTGTTTCGGATAATTTTTAACTTCCAAATTTAGAAAGCCACAAAAATAACATTCTTCCCTTCCACTCCTGGATTCAAAATAAACTGAAAGGAAGATACACAATAAAAATATCAGCTTCATTTTAATACACACCTGATTGGAAGGCATGACTTGTCTTGGACTTAGAGACACAACCAACATCTATTTCACATGTGAATTAGACAAATGTCCCCAGCCAGTGACAGGCCACTCTGGACAATCACAGACCTGACCCTGCAGGGTTATAACATGTAGGAGCAGAAAATATGTCCTTCCTGCAGGCAAACTGGGTCCAACAGTGAAAGAGAGGAGAAGAAACAGAGTGGCATGTTCTAAGCTCCATTTTCCAAGCTCACTAGTTGCACAAGCCTCCCCTCTTCTTTGGAAGAGGCCAGGGGTATTACTGGAGCTGAAAAAGAATGGAAACTCTCCAGCAACATGAACCTTTCTCTTTGTCATTCAAGTTGAATCCTCAGTTATTAAAGCTACTTAGCAACTTCTAAGAATTCTGGAAATTTTTGAATCAAGATTTCATACTACTTCAAATGTTGCAATAACAATCATAGTTGGAACGCGTGTATTTAATGCTCAGAGTGTGTCGGGCACTGTTCATTTAATGCTCAGAGTGTGTCAGGCACTGTTCATTTAATGCTCAGAGTGTGTCAGGCACTGTTC
>NW_003852434.1:1343641-1343966 GCF_000181295.1 Otolemur garnettii
AAAATTCTGCTCTGACTCACATTTGACAGAGTGGAAGCTGAGGCAGGCAGCAACTAACCCTCCAACTTTGATGGGTGGGTCTTCCACTGAATGTCCCCTTGCCTCCCACCTGAGCTGCATCAGACACAGGAGATTTTAGCACACCTGTGTGTTTTTTTCTTTTTTAGGCAATAGGCTTTGTTGGATTCTCATCCTCGAATGCTGGGTCCTATGTAAGATGAACCTTGCTGTACACACAGCAGCTTCTTTCCCTGGTCCTTGTAGTCACCCTCCCATAGATGGTCAAACTGCTAAAATGTCCCTCAGTGGGGAGGCCGCATATCCG
>NW_003852434.1:1344254-1367685 GCF_000181295.1 Otolemur garnettii
AGCCACATATCCTCCTTCTTTCTCGTCTTTCTGCCGGGTCCAACCTCACTCTTGCAGTCGCTTCTTCTCCACAGGTGTTTGTTCAAATCACCTGCAGATCTCTCCAGCCAGCTCTGACTTCCCCAAGGACCCCACAGGGAATGTGTCAGCAGCAGCAACTCAGCCAGCCTTTCCTGGGCTACAATGTTAAGACAACAGCCCCAGCTTGTTCACGACTGGGGCCTGCTTACTTTCAAGAGACCTCACCTGTTCTGAGTTTGAATCTCTAAATGTGTACTCCAGCTTGCTCCCCTGACCTTTTCTTCTCTGCGTCCCACCTTGATTTGTTCCAGTCTCTGTTACTTGGTCAGCAACCTGCTGTCCCTACTCTCTCAAGGAGTGCCCGAGGCCAACTTTGCTCTCACTTCTTCCCCCTTGGTTGGGCCCGTCCGCCTCTGCAGAATGCTCAGACTCAGCGCAGTGCTTCTCCCCAGTCCACAGTGCTTCTCAAACTGCAGTCCTCAAGCTACTAATAGTCATAGCCAGGAAGGTTAAAATATCAAATATAAATAAAATGATATGTGACAGAATACAGTTCTCCTGATAATCAGAAATGTGTTTTGGGGAAACTTTTTTTTTCAGTTGTGTGTACTGAGTCATGGCATAAAATGTATTACTCTGAGTCACACTTTTAAAAGTTTTTTAAAAATCCTGCTGCACCTAATTGCATTCATTTGACTTTCTTAAATTTACTTCAATTTTGTCTCATTTTGTTCTTATTCTAAATCATGTTCTCTCGTTCTGTTGACTGTATTTTTATGAAAATCCTTAAGTTCTTTTTGGAACTGAGCGGGGAAGAAAGCTAAATGAATGAGGCAAGACCTGTCACTAAAAGGAGAGAGTATTTTGGGAAAGGTGCAGAGGTAACACTCATTAATTTATTAATTATTTTGTAAATATGTATTGAGCATGTACTCGATGACTGGCAAAATGTTAAGTGCATTAATAAAACGAACCCGGCCTTCAAACTCATCAACTTTTATCCAGCAGAAGATACAGGCAATATGCAAGGGAATAAACAAATGAATTTTAAGTCATGAAAGCACAATGAGAAAAGCAGGATGTGGTGGTAGGTACTAGGGAGCAGGGCAGCCTCCCCCAGGAGACTGTGAGCGCCTTCGAGGCTGGGGTACGCATCATTCCTTTTGGAATCATCACCTAGCACTGGGCCTGGCACGGAAACACTTGAGAAATGAATGAATAACTTTGAGACATTTGGGGAAGGCAAGGAGAAAACTAAATGATTAAACTGAAGGAATAAAGCAGAAGGAAGGGAGGACAATCTAAACCTGAAACAGCCTGTGCGGCAGGAGGCGCTGAGAGGTGTATGTTTACCATCCCTCCATATGGCCGATTCCGAGGACAGAATTTTGTTGTGCTGAACTGGATAATGAATGGAAATATAAATAGGCGAGAACGTACGTGGATGCCGGAAAACAGCTGGAGCACAAAGCAGCCAAAAGGGGGAGGAAAGACAAGGCCGCCCAAGGGAATAGTGAGAGGACAAGGAGAAATGGCCACAGCATGGCTGTGACTAGGGTGGGCAGACCTTCAGGGGGAGGAGGGAAGAAATGTATTTACAAAGAATACTTAAGAAAATGCTATTCTGGGGTAAGTGTGAGGTGTGTATATTTCTGGATCTTTCTGGCACCTTCCACAAAGTTTGCAACCCACACTATTACCCACGGTATCATCGGAGGCTGTTTGTTTTTCCCTTTCTCCCTGACTTCCTTTCAGTGCATGCGTGTGCATGTGTGTGTGTATGTGTGTGTGTGTGTGCGCGCCCACACTCTGTATCTGGACTGTGTGTGTTAGACACAGCAAGCTCCGTGCTGAGTGACAGTAGATTGGGCCCAAGGAGGCCATGTTCAAGCAGAGGGCCACAGATGAGTGATGAGGGAGCAGAAGGAGGTCCGAGGTGGCACTTACTCATGCTGTCTGCATCCGAAGAGAACAGATGCCAGGGAAACACATAAGCTATTGAGATGTAAAAATATCAAGTTACAGAAAGAAGAAAGTGAATCCTGAGGGTCTAGAACTTCAGGTAGCAGGTTTTAGGTCCTGTTAGAAGTGCCGAATATGTATCATTTGGGGGTTTTGAAAAAGTCTGGGACAACTAACTTCCAGACTACTAGCAATTCCAAAAGAAGTCATCAGTGGCTGAATTTTTAAGTGGCTCACTGAGTGACTGAGCGTGTGCATCTGAAATTAATGCACGGTAGCTGTGATATTCTTCATCAGCCGTAACAACCCTGAAAAAAAACTGAGAAAGTGCTAGCTTGAGATTGACCACAAGAAGACATGGCAACAGGCTGGCATATGGATGTCATGGTTTGAATGTTTGTGTCTTCCCAAAATTCGTTTAGTCAAAACCTATTCTCAATAGTACTAAGAGGTAGAGACTTTAGATGGTGATTAGGTCGTGAGGGTGGAGCCCTCATGAACAAGATTAGTGCCTTTATAAAAGAGGGTCAGGGAGCTTGTTTACCCTTCGCACCATGTAAAGACATTGTTAGAAGATGCCATCTAGGGGAACTGGTCCTCACCAGACGCTGAATCTGCTGGCACTTTAATCTTGGAGTTCCTGACCTCCAGAGCTCTGAAAAATACTAAATTTCTGTTGCATGTAAGCTACCCATATTTTGGTATTTTATTTTAGCAGGATGAATGGACTAAGAAAGCCTACTCTATGCTGGGGAGAAAGGCACTAAAATAGTTGTCCATTGGGGGGGCGGCACCTGTGGCTCAAGGAGTAGGGCCGGCCCAATATACTGGAGGTGGTGGGTTCAAACTCAGCCCCAGCCAAAAACTGCAAAAAAAAAAAAAAATTGTCCTTTGGGTGCCTGCAGCGTGTCTGTTCACAGTGAGAAGAAAGAGAGGATCCTCTGAAGAGAACCTTAAAACCGTATGTTTACTACATATTAATCAGCAGGACATCTGGGGAAAATCAGCCAGATGCAGGTTGGGGTATCCTTAGTTAAATTTCTGAACCCTGATTTTCACTGAATAAGTTGACTACTAAATGTCAAACTTACAGACCATCATGGGTGGGGCAGGGGAATGGGAGGTTGAAAGTGGTAGCTAAATCTGCATACATTCCTCTGCTCCTGTTCCAGAGTAGTTCTTGAATCTGTTTTCTGAATTTTGCTCTTTTACAATAGATTTTACTGATTAATATGATAAAAGTCTTAAATTTATTCAAAATGGCACTGATTAAAACTTGAAAAATATCTTGAAATGAAAAAAGTCTGTTTATTATTATTCTTTAATGTTTCTTGCTGTATAAAAAACTACCCCCAAACTTCGTAGTTTAAAACAAAAATATTTATTTTGTTTTCAAGTCTACAGTTTAAGCAAGGTGAGGTGGTGACATCTTGACTCTGCCTCAGCTGGAATAGCTTAGGCTGGAATCTGGAGCAATCTGAAGATTTGTTCATTACCAGGTATGGCAGCCAGTGCTGGCTACTGGCCAGGACCTCAGCTGACTTGTCAGCCAGAGCAGACACCTGTGGACTCTCCATGTGGCCTGAGCTTCCTCACAACATGGTGGCTGGATTCTAAGGGCAAACATCCAAGGGTAAGAGAACTAGGTGGAAGCTGTATCATGTTTTATGACTGAACTTCAGAAACATTATTTTCACTGCATTTTATTTATTGGGGGAAGTCAGAAATCCAAGTCCAAGGGAGAAGAGCAGAGGACGGGACATACTGAGTCACTTGTATTGTGCTCTTTTCCCAAGACCTGCCTAGAGTCAAAGAGGAGGAAAATAAACTCTTCTTGAAAGAAGAATGGTAAAGTTCTAGAAGAACACCCAGTCCTGGGAATATGGCTTGGCCATTTTCAGAAAATACTGTTGCCACATTTAGCAACCTGCTTTTTAAAAATAGTAAAGTATGAAAAGAAAGGTCAAATTTCATTAAATTATAGAGAAAAAGGAATCTAAAAACTTTCTCAAATGGAAGCAGAGAAATATTGTTCAGCCAGCCACAAATTTCCTGAGACTTTGGCCATCAATGGGGATCTTATTCTAGCAGTCAAAGGTAGAGTTTGACCTCAGAATTTTATGGGTGCATCTCAGAGCAGAATCTGAGGATGTAAGTAAAATGTTCTCCTGTTTGAAGCTTATTTTAGAAATAAGTAACAGATGAATCACTAAATAGCTTATGGTAATGTTTTTATTGATTCATGACTCACCGCATGCTCTTATCTTTCAGACAAAAAAATAATGTCTTTCCTTGTTGGTGATTTGCTGTATTAGACCTCATGGGGCAAAAGGGTTCTTTGCTTTGTTTTACTCTGACAGGGTAATGGCTTCTGTCCTGCTTTTGAGAAGTGACTAAGCTGTTCACTTGAGAAGATGCATTAACTTTTCAAGCTATATGAGTTCCATTTATGCAATTCATCTGCTCAGGCATTACTGAAAGAGTTAATCTTCTTTACCAGTATGTAAAATTTGCTGTGAAGATCGGGCCTCCCTGTATGCACAGGGCACCACAGAAGGGACACCGGAGATCCACTGATGGGATCTTGGGAAGCTGCACCCAAGATCAGGAAAATAAGCCAGGAGATTTCGGAGGTGCCTAAGCAACTTCACCCAGTACCAAAAGCAGAAGGTGACTTAAAACTTCCGTGCAGCATATGTTCACAGTGAGGAGAAGGAGACGGTTATGATGTTGGACTTTTATTCACATCGTTTCCTCCTTGCTGAAAGGACCCTACATCACAGCTCAACCATCATCACCTCCAGGAATCCACCCAAATCCCCTTCCTGCTCCTCCAGTATGATAATGACTATAAGTCTATCAGAATGAGACCAGTTTCAGATTTGATTACTCATGCATCAGTTCAACATAATATTTTATACATTGCCTCTCTTTTTGTTAGCACAATATAGTATGTTGAATTAGTCTTTATTTTCTTCTCCCATTGCACAGATTGATAACATTTGTTTCTCTGGTAGCCAGAATAAGGCTTGCCAAAAAGAACTGGGCTTTCCAATAATGGCTTCATTATAGAATCATCTAAGACACTTTAAAAAAATACCAGTTGCTAAAATTCGCCCTAGACCAATGATCATTAATTAGAAAGGTTCTGTCTCTATATTAGCCTTTATTAAAAATCCAACAAGCCCAGGCCTGCTCATGTAGATCTGTACAGGGAGTTGATCACTAAAACATATGTGTGCTGTTCTCAAAGAAATGTTGACAAGATTAAGGTGCTCTAGTCCAGAAAATGTACTTCTCTTGGACAAAATATCATTGTGCAATAGCAAGTGAATGCATAATGCATCTCACAGTAGTGACGTAATGTCATAGATAAATTAATTAATTCGATTTTGGGCACTCCTTCAGGCTCCCACATTTATTACAGAGAATGCAAGCACTGTTAAATATTATTAGTGATACAATTTTGACATGATCATTTCAAATTCTGTTCTTTCAAGCTTCCAAATCAATGCAATTGAGAAGTATCTGGCTTTTAAAGTGTTCTGTTTGTCATTTCATCAATGACTAACCCTTACAACTACTTATTTTTGTAAATCCAGTATACACAATTAAAACTGTCTTAAATAAATTGGATGCTACCAAGGATAGCATAGTTCAAATAAATTGTATGAGTACAGATGGCAATTCCCATCTGTAACCATATATTTTATTACTAAATTTGTTTTGAATAAATCAGCTACATTGATTTTAGTGATTGAATTTATCATAAGTAAATGCCTGCTTGAACTTCTATATTACATTTGTTAACAAAATGCAACTTTTAAACTTTATATGTAAGTATTTCAGATAAGTTTTCTTAGAGGGATAGAAGACTTAAATGCTTGAGAAAAACTTGAATACCCACTGTTTAAGAGACTGGAATCAAATGTCTCAAATTTCTTTTCTCCTTTCCATCTTCATTACTAAAGCTTTTCGTCTGTTTAGTATCATCTCTCAGGCAAACAATTTTGAAATTATAATTATGCAATGTATAATTATCATCCCTTATGCCCTCAGTGTGACCACCAGAATTACCACCAGTGGAGTAATCTTTTTAAAATATTAATACGACTGTGTCACTCCACTGATTAAAACCTTCGCTGTTTCTCTGTTGCCTATATGTAAAGTCTGAACTCACTCCCATAACATTCAAGATCCTTCCAGTCCCCTTTTGCGATTTCCCTCCCAGCATCCCTCACAAGTCCCCTTGACCTTAACCTCATAGGACTCCTCCACTCATATTACCATGATTGACACTGATGTCCTTCCTCTGTCTTCCTTATGTCTACCTAGAGAATGTAAACTCAATACCCAAACCTCTATAAAAGTGCCACTTCCTCTGTGAAGTTTCCTTGATCTCTCCTTAAATTATTTCATGTATATAGACCTGTTTCTTTTGCTAGCCCATGAACTCCTTAGGAGCCGGGACTAGTCCATCTCTAACTTAGTTCAATAGAATAACCCCCATATATGATATAATGCTTAGCACATAGTGAGTACTTGGCATCAATAAAAGCAACCTATCTCATAAAATTCTATTGTCTGTATGACTAGTACTTATGGGGGGATATTTAAAACAAATCTAAATTTAAGTAATAGTACAGGACATAGCTTCAAGTATGTTATTACTGGATATTACCTAGATTCCCCCAAATCTAAACACACAGCACTCAAACCCAGGATAAATGCTTGCTACTTTTTAAACACACTTGGTTGGCTATCGTAATAAAAAATATATATGGTAAGTAGATGCTTTTAGAAGATTAAAATTACCAGATTGAGACTAAATGTATATTTGGCATTTTAAAAAAGTTCTGCAGTTTATGTAAACTACATAGGAAACCAATCTTCTTTGTTAATAAGATGTCATTTTTTTCAGATATCTCTCAGCGAGCTTGGGAAATACTTGAATGTATTTCAGCACTAAAAATCGGGTTTAAAAATGGGGTTACTTGAGATTCCTTCCAATCTAATGCACTACAAGTATAAAATCTATTTATCAATTGCATATTTTGTAATCATTAGCTCATAGAACCTCGAATTTATATGCAGGAAGACCAGTGGAAGCCTTTTCTGGTTGTTGGCCATATTCTCTTTGGTGAATCATCAACCCGTTGGGATTCTCTACAGTGAACTCCTAATTAAGTAGACTAATTAGGAAAAAAAATTAGGACCAAACCGCAAACCAACCACCCAACTGGTCTGTAGCCACATCAACACAGAGCAAGTCTCCATCCTCTGATGAGGCAGGGCAGGGAGCAAAAGAGGAGTCCAGTGCAGCTTGGCTTGTTACCCATTAGGAAGAGGAGCTCGTGCCAAAATGCCTCAAGTTCACCTTGGCTCGCAGAGCTATGAGTTTTAATTTTTTTTTTTTTTTTTTGTTTACAGGCACCTTTCTACTCCAGCCTGGAATATAACACTATAAAGGGCATGAGAGTATCACTGGAAATATTAGGGAGGGGAGAAGATTGAATTTGCCAGACTCCACAGTATAGCAGTTGTAACAAAAGGAATACTGCAGGAAGTTCCTTGGGGAAGTTGGGGAGAGAACCCTGCTGGCCCACACTCCCCATACAAACCATGCTGCAGTAATTAATGATTTTAGAAGGGGGAGACAAATGAGCTCCAGGTTGTCGGTTTGGTTCCCAGAGGAACAGAGATTAGGACTGCCCTTCAGGGACTCATCTCTGCCCTTCAGTGGGGTAGCAGAACTCAGGGGAGCTGAGTTGGAACCCCTCCTGGGCACAAGACCACATGGGAGGAATGAGCTGTTATCCCATTGCCTTTATTTCTTTATCTGAAAATAGTGTATTCTGTATAGGTATGTTGAGAGGGAGAATTAACACAGTACACAGTACACTACATATAGTAGAACACAAAATAGCATGTTACAGGTAATATAGTACATAGAACAGACCCTGGCACAAATAAATGCTCAGTTAGTGACAGTTACTTTAAAACTTTCAAAAAGATTACCTTGAAATAGTAATCTCCAGCCAGGGATGCCCGTAAGCTCGGTCTCTGAGATTTTAACATTGCCACTTCTACTGTATTTTAAATTCTTTAGGCCTGAAGGACATGCTAACTATAAATAAGCTGTGTAGATCACCAATCTGGAAATCACATTAAATATATTCCTTTTCTTGGAGAAGTTTGGCTAATTGAGGTTAAAAAAACATAACAAAGCATTTCATTTCTTTCTTTCTTTTTTTTGTTTTTTTTTTTTGAGATAGAGTCTCACTTTATCGCCTTTGGTAGAGTGCTGTGGCATCACAGCTCACAGCAACCTCTAACTCCTGGGCTTAGGCAATTCTCTTGCTTCGGCCTCCTGAGTAACTGGGACTACAGGCACCTGCCACGATGCCCAGCTATTTTTTTGTTGCAGTTTGGCCAGGGCTGGGTTCGAACCTGCCACCCTTGGTATAGGGGGCTATGCTCTACCCACTGAGCCACAGGCACTGCTCAACAAAAGCATTTCTTTCTTCTTTCCCTTTCCCCTCAGTCCCACAGTTGTTTGTTTTTAATGGAAATCGCAGTCCTTTGTGAGCTACTGAGTTCTATAGGTAATGAGTGGAAGTCTCAACTTGCTCTGTTGAGAATTCCAGGAGAACTGCATGCTGTGTGCATGGCCCCGGTGACAGCCTTGCTGTGTAGGGTGGACAGCAGGCCCCTCTCACTCCGGGGTTCTCTGGTTTCTCAGTAACTCAGAAGACACCCAACATATATGTTCTCTTCATTTCTAATGTTGATACTTGAAAACCACGGAGCCTATAAAGTTACCCAGTGATGTGAATTGTAAAACACTGGCAAAAATAGGCTCTTGGCAAGCAACAAAAGTTACTCGCAAGATTCATTTTACTAAAGTGGAAAACACATGTGTAAAACAAGATTATCTGTCTTTTCCTTTGCAGAATGTAGTATATTTGTCTTTCTATTATTTAGAAGGATACTCAAAAACAAAATGAAGAAATATTTGAGAATTTAAAAAATAAAATAAAACCAAACACTACTGCCACCCAGGTGCTTTGTTTTCTGCCAAATACACCACAAGGAACAAACAAGCTTTACTCCTAACTCCCTGGGACGGAGTTAAGGCGTCTAGTTCTCAGATTTAGTGTACATAAAAACACACAAGAACGGTGTGAAAATCCAGGCTCTCAGGACTTGGCTTCTGATTCCAATAATCTGGGAGAACTTCTGGAATCTACATTTTGATGAGGATCTTATTTAATATTGATGCTTTGATTTGCTATTTGAAGATCCTTCTAAATAATGGAAAGACAGAGAATCACACACTGCAAATACTGAAACAGTGGGTGATCCAGGCAAATCTTACTAAGAAGAAAAGGGTTGTGGTGAGCATTTCCATCATAAGCTCACAATGAACGGACACAGAGGTAGGCGTCAGCCTTCTAGATCACATTGCAAGCACACGCGAAGCACAAAGCGTACCTACAAATGGGGGACTCCGTTTTATAGGGAAATTTTGCATAAGTTGCGAGCTCTGTGGTTATTCAGGCTCCTTAAGGAGCTCAGCCTTCCAGCTGTGACCGAGTCTCCCAGGACTCTCCAGGACGTGTTCAGCCTCTTTCCCAAGCTCCTTGATACTGATCCAGCTGTTCAGAGAACAGCCAACTGAATCAACACAAACTATATTTACCACAAGTGGAAGACTATCAATACTTGAGATACAGCAGGGAATTCTGACATCTGGTAGCACCAGATGATTAAGAAAGGCATTTGGCAAATCAAAATAGGTGAAGCTTAGGAAAGACAGCTGCTTTGTGGGATGGGGATTAGACCAAGCTGGCTAGAAGAGGAATAGTAGGCAGGAGCAGCAGACGTGCCTGATAATTTGCAAAACTGCTTCTCCATTCCTCAAGGTGTTCATTCTTACAGATACCTACATGAAGCAGTTTATGCTGCATACCGGATACTACTTTATATAAATGGATGTCATGTAAAATTGAATATTCATTCATAGATGATTTTTCTTTGCTGTAAAATGAAAAAGGAACATTTCTTACCAATACTGAAAAACTCCAGATGGCTTACATCAGGAAGTTTTTGTGGTTTTTGCTCTTCACAAGTCTTTTTGTAGTGAGGGGTCTCGTACGCTACCCAGACTGGTCTTGGACTCCGGGCCTCAAGCCTCCCAAAGTGCTGTCCTTTCAGGCATGCACCACCTTGCCTGGCCCAGCAAGGTTTCTTGTGGGAATTTTACTTTACTTCTCCTGTTGCGGCAGCTGCCAGAAACCAATCAGGTGCCCAGTGGCAGTGTGACTGAACGGCAACCCTGCGCCCTTCCCCATGATCCTTCTAGGAAACAGAAATTCCCGCATACTTCTCTCCTTTGGCTTAATATAAATGTCTGCTTGAAATGCTAATGGTATTTCCTATGTGGAACAGGAAAAATTTGCATCACAGACACTGTGGAGCAGTTTTGAGAAATTCAACTGATAACTAGGTGAGATTAAAGGTCTGGAAATTCAACCACTGTCAGATGGAAAAAAGAGAGGAGTTGAAGAAGGCGTCTTGCTGACATGGACTTAGTCTCTGTGCCTGAGGACATGGGAAACTCTTCATTCTTCAATATTCTCTCCGTTAGCAAGTACTCCACTCAGGCCCACCATGGGGCCCCTCCAGTGCCTGGTGCGGGCTGTGAAAGTGAGCCAGCCATCCCCGCCCGCTGCCCTGCTCTCCTTGTCTTTCTCAGCACCGGCAGATGGGGAAGGATGAAGTGACAACAACAGAGCCCCGATGCCACAGGGGCCTTGGCCTGTTGGGGCCTCTCACCTTTGTCTTTGTGCTCATTACCAAGAATTCACTTCAGCGATTTACTCTAAAACGCCTCCATTTAAAAAAATCAAAAAATCAAAAAATCAAAAGCAGATGAGAGCTGCTAAATAATTGTGAAACTGTTTAGTATCGCCTGGAGCACTTTGACTAAGGATACACACGTGACAGGTTCAGCCTGAGTTTGCCCATCACTCAAACCCTTTCCTGATAGAGTAATTAATAAGTTATTAGAGAAAAATGCTGAATCTTCTCATTCCACTTCCATAGCAGTAATGTGGAATTCATACCTACCAAAGATTCTAAATTGCCAGTGATGACTTTGAAAAGCATGCTATCCAAGACTGCTCATGTAGTTTAATATTTGTCTCATCAAATTTTAAGAGTCTAACCAATTTTAAGAGTTTAAATATTTTTCCTTAGGCCTTGTTTACCTATATTCCTTGCTGCCGTCCATGTTCAAAGTTATCTTAATAAAGGGGTTGGGGTGATCTGTGTTTGATCTCCTAACACGCTGTCCAAGTCCCCTCTTATCCTAATTCTCAGTGGCTATTGCAATAACAATAATTACTGTTTGCTGACTGCTAAAACCGTGCCAGATCTGTTAGATAGTGCAAAAGCTTTTCCTCATTCTCTGGTCAAATAGGTTTCATCCCACTTTTATAGCCAACTGAGGCTTAGAGAGTTTGAGGAACGTCACTAAGTTTATACAGCTACTGAGCAAAAGTGCCAGGTCCAAGTCAGGAGGCACAGGACTGCTAAGCCTGTCCTGCAGCCCTCCCGCCACACCTCACTCCACTGACAATTTCATACACGCTTCTAACTCGTTCTCAAGTACCTGAGTAATTTTTGTGTTTCCATAAGGAAAGACTGTATATTCTCCATTTGTAGGACATAGAAATAATCATGCCTATGTTGCTTTTAGTTCTCACATTGTTTATTTGTTTACTGAATTCTTTAGCTATTTGGTCTGTCAAATCCTCTCAAAAGATAAAAGGTGCTTGTTAAGTCGTTTGATCTAAAAATACAAAACTTTTTCAGCTCAGAATTTTTTTCTTCCTGTTATTTTATGAGTTACTGCTTTCCCCCCATCTGTTCTTCTTTCTCCTTTTAAACTTACCATTATTTGCATATTAAATTCCTGGATCCAGCTAGCTTATCTCTTATCTTTGAAACCATGACTCCCACATCTCAGTAGAGTGTGCTCCATATTATGATGTTGTATATCAGTTTGATCTTCCAGATTATTAATTCAGTTCAGCAAGGTCCATTCTCTTCCCATGTTCCTTTCCTCTGCTGTTTTTCTTTTAAATCACGTATTCATTTAACAGACGGCTCTATGGTATTTCTGGCACTGCTCAAGAGTATTGGGACCGATCCATGAATAAAACACGCAACTCTCCCTACCTATAGAAAGCTTATAATTTAGTGGAGAAAGATAGATGTCAACAATAAACATCATAATTAGTATGGAGTAAGTGCTATGGAAGAAAAGGAAAAAAGAAATCAAAACAGCAGAAAGGCAGGAACAGCTGTTCATATTAAATAGGCAGAGTAGGCCTCGCTGAGAAACGGAGATCTGAGTAACAGTGTAAAGGAGACGTGGTAATTAGCCACACTGGGGTTGAAGAAGAACTTTCTAGAGGGAGAGAACAAGTGGACTTGACCTTGACCCACAATGTGGGCAAATGTCTGGTTTGGGTACCAGTGTGGCTGGAGATGGGTAAGGAATGGGAAATATCATGGGAGATGAAGTCAAAAATAGGAGGAGAGGTTAGAGCTGATCGTCGTAGAGCCCTGCAGGCCCCTCTAGTGGCTTCTATTCTCAGGGACATGGGGAGCCACAGCAGGATTTTGTAGGGGCATCACATGATGTGATGTGTTTAGTAGGCTCACTCTTGTCTATT
This sequence comes from Otolemur garnettii, assembly GCF_000181295.1. Taxonomy (NCBI): domain Eukaryota; kingdom Metazoa; phylum Chordata; class Mammalia; order Primates; family Galagidae; genus Otolemur; species Otolemur garnettii. The sequence goes on from NW_003852434.1 coordinate 1,356,983, forward strand.
CTATGGAAAACAGATCTAGGAATCAAGCATTGGATAAAACCTTCCCTAAGATTTAGGCGAAAGGTAGTGATAACAGGGACCAGGGCAGTGATATCGGCAAAGGTGAGGCATGGATGTATTCTAAGGGTAGAACCCACGTGTGGAGTATATGAGGAATTGAGAATACTAACTCTGTGGTTTGGGGCCCCAGCAATTAGAGAAAATGGAGTTGTCATTAACTGAGATGGGCAATTCCATAAGTGGAACAGGTGTTGTGAGAAAGAATAGACTTCAATTTTAGAAATGCTGAGTTTTAGATGTCTGTTGAAAATCTAAATGGAGACATCAAGTTGGCAGCTGGATATCATATTAGTTTCCTATTGCTGCTGTAACTTACTACCACAGATTTAATGGTTTAAAACAATAGAAATCTATTGTCTTACATTTCTGTAGATCAGAAGTCCAACACAGGTCTTACAGGGCTAACCTCAAGGTGTTGGCCAGGCTGCATTTCTTTCTGGAGGATCTTGGAGAAAATCAGTTTCCTACTAATTCCTGTCATTATCAGAATTCAGTTTTTGCAGTTGTAGGACTAAATTCTTATTTGTTTGCTGGCTGTTAGCTGAGGGCTGTGCCCAAATCCAGAGGCCAGCCACATTCCTTAGTTGGTCCCCCCTTTCTCCACTTTCAAGGCCAGAAATACTGGGTTGAGTCCCCGTGCTTCAAGTCTCCCCCTTTTGTCTCATTTCTCTGATCCCCTTTCTCTCCCTTTCTCTACCACTTTTCAGGACTTCCATGATTAGATTGGGGCCACCTAAATAATCCTGGATAATCTTCCCATCTGAAGGTCCTTAGCCTTAATAATATCAGTAAAGTCCCCTTTGCCATGTAAGGTAACATATTCACAGGTTCCAAAGATTAGAGCAGGAACATACCTACCTCAGATTATAAGTCTGGAGGTCAGGAGAGAGGTTTAGGGTGAGGGTATCAACTTGGGAATAGCTGGCATAAGGAGTTACATAAGGGAGTTTATTTAGATAAAGAACACAACCAAGTTTCAGGCATTGGAAGGAGAGAGGAATCCATCAAAACAGACTCAAAGCAAGAGAAAGAATGATAAACATAAGAGTCTTAGTATATTCAGATTGTTATAATAAAAATACCATAGACTAGGTGGCTTGTAAACAACAAAAGTCTATTTCTTCCTATTCTGGAGACTGGTCTGACTCTGGTGATGGTCCTCTTGGGGTTATAGACTGCTGTATTCCTGTTGAATTCTAACATGGTGGAGGGTTCAGGCCCTCTCTGGGGTCCCTTCCAGAAGAACACTAATCTCACTCCTGAAAGCTTTACCCTCATAACCTAATTACCTCCCTAAGACCCCATCTCCTAATATCATGACATTGGAGGGTGGATTTCAATGTATGAACTTTGGGGAGATACATTCAGTCTGTTAAAAAGAGAGTGTGGTTTCCTGGAAGTCAATTAAAAATGTTCTATATTTTTTTTAATTCCAGAACATTCATTTTCTTTACTTTCAGTAGTTTTTCTTATCTCCTTTAGAATTCAGCATAGTATACTTCCATTACAACTATGAATTCTGCTTTAGTGGCTGCCGTCTGGTCTGATATTGTGCTTGGTCCTCCTCCATCAAGTTACTGAGCCCCTTCAAACAATTTGTGCCATTTCTTTGCCTTGTCATGTCAGGGCACATGGTTTCCTCAGGGTCTGTGCAGATCAATCCAGAAATTAATTTGCAGATAATGAAAGGTTTGAGGGGCTTTTGGGGGGTGAGATGGGGTGATGCCCTAATGACTTTACCTTGATTTTTGCTTTGTAGATACTCAAAAGAAGACAAAAATTAGTTTTGCCCCTCTCTTTATACAGGTCTCTTTGTTTTAAGCAGTATCTCATATAAATGATTACATGGGCTAAACAGGTAATGTTAACACAACTGAGTGACATGGACAAGGGGTGTGAATGGTGAAAAGGCACATTCTTTCTCTACAGGATAGCTGCTATTCAGCTCTCACCCTAGAGCTATGTTTTTCAAACTTTTTTCCACAGCATACTTAAATTATGTCAATCGAAAAAAAAGAATAAAAAAATAATAATATACTTACTGTGCTTTGAACTTCTTTTGAAAATAAATTAATTAATAATCTTTAAAAATTTTGGAGACACACCCAACATACTCTCACAGAACGCCAGTTGAAAGTCACTGCCCCAGATTAATACAAGGCCCAGATTTCCACATTCCATATCTTCCAGATTTGCTTAACAAGCCAAAAAAGTGGATTTTTTAAAATGTTGTTAAGTAATGCAATCTAACAACAATAACAAAATGTAGACCAAAGAAAAAGTCATCAATGGGCTTACTCTGTCCACAGCTGCTAGTTTTGCAGTATCCACGTTAATAGCAATAATTTTCTTAAATCTAGGGAGTAGTTAAAATTGATTTTGTTTTCTTATTCTATACAAAGTCATGGAAATTAAATGACACCTGATACAGAATAATCCCTGGGTTAATAAGGAAATTAAGGTGGAAATTAAGAGTGCTGGTCAGAATGACAAAGGGGACACAAGCGTTCAAAATCTATGGAATATAGAAAAAGTAGTTAGACAGGGATAAGGAGGAAAGGGACAGATGCTTTGTCTAGGGTGTCTACTGAGAGGCAGATGATGCTAACAGATGCTTTGTCTACTAAGAAGAACAAATTGTCCCTAACTGATGACATGTCAGGAGGGGGCTCCCCAAGGACTGATCAGATATTTGGTCTATGATAAAGGAAACCATCTAGAAAGAAGCAGAGGAATGACAAAATGGAGCTGTTGTCAGGCCTCCATCTTTGGAGCATGTGCACAGTTGACTTAATAGTGTCCTTAAAGGATTCACCCTCATTAACATTGTACGAGTCACACCTACCAGTGCCGAGACAGTTTCCAAAAGCCATGAAAGCCCAGAAATTGCCTTACAAAGATAGCAGAGGGGAGGGTTCCCAGTTCCAGGTATTCTCCACCTGTTTCCAAGAAAAACCATGAATGGTGCACCCCACATACACACACTTAACATAAAATTAGGGAATCAGCATAAGTGGAGAAATCTTGTCAAATTCTCTGCTACTCGCAGAAACTTTGCCTGAGAAATGTCAAAGGCCAGAAAGTAAGGCCTGTATTAAGTTTAATTTTATAACTTTTAACATTTAGAAAAATATAATATGATGTTTATTTGCCCAAATGTTAAGGAATAATTTAGACTTATTACAAGCTCTTGCCACTAAAACAGAGTGTCTTGGCATTTCTAGTCATGAAGATGTTTCTTTGGCATCCACCATGGCTGTGATCCTGGCATTTAAAGCTGTTGCCCACAGGGACATTGGAAGTCTTACTGTAATATATCTATTCCTACATACAAAAGAAAGTATCATACATTTACATTAGTTAATATTAACTTTTTTTCATGTCTAGTACTGACTATGATTTGCGCTTTGGTTACTTTGGACTTTAGCCTGAAATTTTTCTGACAACAAACTTTTAAAAGAAGATAATTCATTGTCTCTCCACAGTAAATTTAGGTGCATGGACTTTTTTTTTTAATCCACCCACTTCATCAGACCTGATGGTTTTTAATTCTACTTTTCAAAATAATATTCAAAAATTATTTTTATTTGGCCAAGAGAGGAAACACAGATACGAGGAAACAGGTGGAAAATAAATTCAGTGAAAGAATTTGGTGAAGTATAAGTGATCATGTGTATTTATGACAACCTCAGCCTATCATTAGGTGTAATATTTACGATGACAAGCCTCAAGGTACCGAGAGGCCCAACACAATATTAGAAATGACACCAGAAATCCCTTAAAAATATTATATAACTCTCAACAGAGCCAAAAATATTGCAGGGAGTTTTGTTGTTGTTGTTCTGTAGCCTAGGGAACATTTCCTTTCACGGATAAATAAAATTCAGGGTCTATTTTCTTCTTTGATAGGTCTTCTAGGTTGCATTAAAAAGTTAGGCAGTTTGTATATCTTAATGTGTACATAAGCGGAAGTGCAAAGCCGTGTGCTGAGGGTGATTACATAAAATAAGTAATTTATGTCAAACATTTTCCCCCCGGACAGTGTGTGTCTTCTGTTCCTTGAGCTTCTTCATTCCCTGTGATCTGGGTCCATCTCACATACCAGATGCCTTGCCCAGCAGCTCTCATTAACGTCTGGAGGCTGAACAAATGAAGGAGGGAATAAAGAAACATCAGCCAAACTTCCCATCAGTCTTATTGCAGTATTCGTTGACCTGTCTTCTGAGTAAAATTCCTCTTCAAAGTTTGGAAGCCATGTATAGGTTTGCCAGGGAAAGTGTCAGATATTGCCATATCTCGGTCCACAGAGAAAAATAAGTAATACGTAACTGGACATTTGCTGAACTGGAGAGTACATGAGAAGCTGAAAGATATCTTAATAGAGAAAAGCATAGAATATGTTATGTATATAACTCATAACTGAAAATTCCCTGAACTAGGAAATATGTGGAAAGCTAGAAGATACGGAATACACTCTTAGAGCAGCAGTTCTCAACCTGTGGGTCATGACCCACAGGAACTGTATTAAAGGGCCGTGGCATGAGGAAGGTTGAGAACCCTCGAGGGTTAGAGTTGAGGTAAATACAGACCAGCACTGTCCAACAGAAATAGGAAGGAAATCACAGATGCAAACCACATACATCATTTAAAGTTTTCTAATAGTCTCACTAAAAAAACTAAAAGGAAACAGGTGAAATTAATTTTAATGACATATTTTAATTAGCTAAATATATCTACATTATTATACTTCAATACATAATCAATAAAATTATTAGTTTATATTTTTTTACAAACTAAGTCTTCAAAATCCGGTGTGTTGTTTACACCCACAGCACATCTCAGTTTGAGTTAAGCACAGTTTACGTGCTCTGTAGACATAGGAGGCCAGTAACTACTAAACTGAGCCATGTAGATGGAGAATTTGGTACTTTCTCTTTTATTCTGCGTGATCTCTTTACCCAAATGAAGGTGAAATATAGTTCTCATTTTGGTATTTTTATTTTGTTAAAAGTACTGTCAATATCCAAAAATACTAGATACTGGGCATTGAAAAGTTGAAGTGATTTGAAAGTTTTGCACACGTTTTCATATTTGCGAAGTCACAACTCAGAGGGGGTAAAGTACGTTAAACCAATAGATCTTAGATTTACAAGTCGAGATTAAAAGTACTCAGAACTGCTTCACTTCATCCCATTAAGTGCTTCTTCATTTCATTAGCTAAAGATTTGCCTGATCTTGACTTGAATCTGGGACTTGGAGCTTTCTGCAGTGTCCACAGAGGCGAATAAGCATGATTTCAAGACCAAATAGATTTATATTTGATGAATGGCATCACCTCCCCTTTTGTAAAATGGAACTAATAACACCTTGGTTGAGGGCCTCTTTGTATCAAATGGGTGATCTACCTCAGTCTGTGCTCATTGACCTTCACCCTTTAGTTAACTACTGTCAGCTCTCACCAACTCTGACCCCACTCCTCTTCTGGAGCTTAAAGTCCCTTCCTATACCGAGCACGTGCTCCACACCAGGGTCCTTGGTGGTTTCCAGCAGACCTAGCCCTGGACTGCACTACCACCAAACCTTCATCCCATAGACCACCATTTCTTCTTGTTCACCAAGATACTAGACAGAGCAAGAATTACATATTAGGAGTGATTATCCAACTTCTCCTTTCGCTACACCTTTTTTCTAATTTTTCTCATTTCTGTTGCTTATTCTTTGTCATTTTTCCCCCTTTTTATTAGCACCAACCTCACCAGGAAGCATAGGGTGGACAATAGTGAACACGAATCAGTCTATCTTAGTTACTAAGAAGATCCTTTTAAAATAAAATGTATTTTAAGTATTGAGAACAAAATAGTTCAGCACAGAGATGGTTCAGAGACATACCACAAGGGGAGTGGAGATCAAAGTAAGATAAGCCAGAACAGGGGCCCAGGAGTTGTCCGTCCGTCCAGGAAAGGAAAGTTGCATGCTCCCCACACACATTTAAGGGAACATAAGAAAGTCTGAGTATTCCAAGTAATAAAATGCCCACACTCTTAACTAAGGTATTAGACCCTTTCTAAGACAGAAATTTGCACTTAAGATGTGTGTACATACCTTGTGTGTATGTTTGAGTATGTGTCTTTAAAGGTTCGGGTCGGAAGAGAATTTATCACTTTTATGTATCATTTTCTCAGTAACTGTTAAACACGCTGTTTTTAAATTGGACATATTAATATAATTCTGTAGTTAAGAAGTACTGGGTAAAATTCCAAATATTTCTAGGAGTTTGGTATGGGGCAAGCCTATCCCATTCTAGAAAAAGAAATAAGTTGGCCATTATCGTTGATAATAAATAATTAACCAAAAAAGTTATTTAATTGAGTGTTTACTGAGTACTAGAAAATGATTAATAAATAGGGCCTATCACAGACGCAGCTTAGAGCCAAGCGTGGATGAACAATTCTCACCCATAGAGAACAATTTCTAGGCAATAAAATCAAGCTTAAAAGAGATAGCAAAATCGGCACATCAAATGTAATTTCTAGACTAATTGTTTTCTAGCCTGCGTTGGTCTCAGATAGAGAAAACCTTGGTTTTAGCACTGACTCCGCTGGTAACCAGCTATATAATTCTAGAGTACTTCTGAGCCCCCTTTCCTCATTGTACAAAGTGGGAGATTATACTTTAAGATTTTTCAGTTTCCTCTCACATTCTGAAATTCGAATTTTATTTTCAAAAATGATGTTTCAGGGCTTACATTAAAAATAACACAAGCTTGAAAAAGGTTTTCTTTTAAAGGTTATAAAGAAATGTTTGAAACTAAATACACATGTTCAGGGTAAGGAAAGGAAACCTGATTTTGTTAGAGAAATTAGATATCATAAGCATCAAAATCTTTAAATTACATGGAAAACAAAGCAAACAGAGAAAGAGAATGAATTATAATTCTCACTGTCTGAAAAGAGGCAGTTTCTCCTTTATATGGAAAAACTCAAAGAGATGCTTTATACGCTTGCCCTATGAAGGCATCTCATGATCAACGAATCCAACGCCAGCACTGTAGATAATGACCTCTTCATATTATGTGGATATGAACTGTTCATATAAGATGAGAGAAAGGACAAATGACTAATTTGCAGCTTCTCAGGTCAGAAATAGAAGCTTTGGTTTAAACGTTTGTAAACAACAGAATGAAGAAAAGAATTTGACTACAGGTAACTTGAAGAAACGACTGTCCGATTTTCCTTTTTCAAAGCTCTTTTTCTCTAAGACAGTTTTTGAAGTTTCCTAAATGTGAATGCTTCTATGCCTTAAAATACCAAAGCATCATATCCATGTCTTGGGTTGGGCCTGGAGATAGCTCGTAATGATTTAGGTTTGTCTAGACTTTACGGCACTGGATGACAGATTGGACATATTCTAGTTCCCTTGTGTTCTTTAAATAACCGTGGAGGAAATCAGAAAGGAAAGCTATTTACACACTGAGAACAGAGGGTCTCCTTGTTGCCGTGGCTGGTCTCTCAGAGGATAAAGTTAACCCTAGCACTAAAGAAATGTTTCCTTCCATTTCAGTCTGTATGAAAACACGTCCTCTCCGAACAAAGAGTCTGAATCCAGGCAGGTACAAGAGGAAAAGTAGCCACATGATTCTGAACTAGTGTATTTGATGCTGGTAAGGCTCACAGTATAAACTTTCTATTTTTTTGGCTTCATGCCTACTCTGATCTTATAATCAATATGAAACATAAACGTGGGGCACGCACAAACTTAGTGTTTGAGAGTCTTTTCAGTTGAAAAGCTCTTCTACTTTTATTCTGAACATGGAAATGAAGCCAAAAGACTATCTAAGAGTTGGAAGAAGGCCAAATATCCAAGTGTAATTGAACGGCTGATGAGTTTCGATTACAGAACAAACACTTAAAACAGAAAAATGCTTCTGAAAAGTCTAATGATCCAAAATGCATTGACTTCTTAAAGTATGTCTGCTTACCAGATCTTTAAACATTTCAGTCAGATACAGTTTGGTCTCATTGAGCCAGGTAACTTATCTCTGGCATGTCTCATTTTGTTGGTTTTGTACCAAAAAGCTCACACTATATCTTCAGAAGTTTTATTTCAGTATTATGCACCAACGAGAGGAAAAATGTCCAATTGCTCCATTGTTTCTGTTTCCCAGATTAGCAACCCACTCAACTACCCTTCAACCTCCAATCCATGGATTCTATAGCTTTCTTTTTATTTTTTTTTTCCTTTTTCTTTTTTTTATAGATAGGGGTTTTGCTATGTTGCCCAAGCTGGACTCTAAATTCTGGGTTCAAGATCCTCCCCCTTCAATCTCCCTATTAGCTATTTTCAAGGACCCGGATCCTGTACCTCTGTGCTCTGCCAGCTTTTAACTATTACCTTCCTTATGTGCTAACTTTCCTCCTTAGCTAGAGCTTAAATTTCATGGTCCACCATTCCAATAATTTATTGCCCAAATCTTAACTATTTCTCTCCTTGCTTTTTGTATTCTACTCACTTACCCAAATCCCAGTACCAATCCCCAGCAAATACATCCAATCTCACCCTGCAACCAAGCAGTTTCTCCTGGAGAAAGACATACTCCTACTGACTTTGAATACATGGCCACAAAATCCAAAGGGGTATACTACCACCCAGAGCCTGTCTCTAACATGCAAAGCTTCAAAATGAATGTTTCCCACACTGCCATCTTCAAATTGCCTATATCCCGTCTCCTCTAACCCGCTATCAGCTGACAAGCTTGCCTCATAATTATCAAAGAGAAAAATAGAAATATCAGACAATAGCTCATGTCTCATTACTCCTTGAAATGACCAGCCTTCCTCTATCTGTGCCCTCTTATTAATATGCATGAAGCAGCCCCGCTCCTCTCCAAGGCCAACTCTTGCGCTTGTAATCTAGAGCCCTCTCCTTTTGTTTTCAAGGACCCAGTTCCCGCAATTACTTCCTCTCCATGCCGCATCAGTTTCTGCTTCTCTAATGAATTGCTGCTATCTATCTAAAACATTTTGAGTACTTCTTCTTTTTAATAAAAGAACCTCCATCTCTTGGCCCCCAACCCTTCTCTCCAGCTTCTGTCCCATTTCTCAGCACCCATCACAGCACAGCTTCTTCCTTAAGGAGCAGCCCAGAGCCACCGTCTTTCTCTTCTTCACTCTACACTCCTCCTTCAGCCTCTCTGCCCCACCAGTCCACCAGGCCTGCTCTAATCAAGGTTACTGATGACCTCCGTGTTTATGCAGACCACTTTCTTATTTTTGAAAGTGTTTCCTTATTGATTATAGAAACTTCCTAGCTTTCCTCTCCCCTTCCAGCCCAGTCCTGCTGAATCTCCATTGCTCTTTTCATCTGTAGCTAAACCACGAATGTTGACATTGCTCAGCACTTGACAAGTTGTCTGGATCCTCCTTGTTTTCATCTATACATTCCTCCTTGGTCCCTTCCTTCAAATGTGACATTTGAGAAACCACCAATCTGTGGTGATACCCAAAATTACTTCTCTAGCCTTGGTCTGTTTCTGGAACTACAGATTCATATGTCTAAGTCCTACTCAGTATCTCCAGAAGACTGTCTAGTAAACAACTCAAAACTGGCATGGCCAAAACAGGACTACTGATGCTAGTGATTTTTTTCTCCCTACAAACTTGTTTTATCTTCAATTTTTTCCTAGTAAATGGTGCAACTATCCATCCTGTTGCTGTGGTCAGAAATCTAGGCATGATCCTTCATGCTCCGTATTTAATCTATCAAGTGCTACTCTATCTGATCCTTCATGCTCCATATCTAATCTATCAAGACTCGACTTCCAAAACCTATTTTGAGCTATCCACTTCTTTCTATACTTATTATTCTCCTGGCTCCTCCTAACTGATTTCCTACTTTTTCTCTTGCACCCCTCCAATATCCTCTACAATCCTCCACATAGTAGACAGACAGGAAACTTGTCTGAAATTTGAATCAAAACATGACAGTCCCTTCCTTTAAAAGCCCTGGTGGCTTCCCATTGCTCTAAAGTAGACCCAGACTCCCAAGCCACCTTATAAAGAACCTAGCCCCCCACCTATCCCTGTGACCTCTTGGCATCCTCTCTCCCGTACTCGTATCTGCCAACAAAAGCCTTTGTTGAGCACCTCAAGAGCCACCCATGAATTAGGACATTTGCACTAAATTCCCTCTATCTGGAAAGCTTTTCCCTTGATGTTTTCATACTTGCCTTTTCGCTTTTCTACAGATAATGTGACTTCTTTAGAGAAATCCTCACTATTTAACTACAAGTAGCTGCCTAGTTGTCCTATTTTAATTCCTTGTATTACGCTTGTCCTTATTTGATGTTTTTTTCCTTTTGCCTTTTTAAAAACTTATCACATTTTTAGGCCTTGCTATTAGCAGTCTTCTCACTACCACCAGGAAAGTGTAAATTCCCCAAATTCGGGAACCTTACCTTTCTTCTCTGGCCCTGTCACTGACATCTAGAATATTTCCTGGTTGGGACATAGTAGGCTCTCATAAAAATGTATTTATATGTTATTTATATAAACGCTTAATTTTATTTTTTGATATAAGCATGTTTGGACTACAATTAGCCAATCTGTTGAGATACAGAATATTTCACTAGAAGTTTAAAAGAAAAA
>NW_003852434.1:1367951-1379215 GCF_000181295.1 Otolemur garnettii
AACCTGCCACCTTAGGTGTATGTGGCTGGCGCCTTAGCCACTTGAGCCACAGGTGCCGAGCCAATTGATCTTTTTATTGTGAAAAAATACAAGAGCAGACTTGAGTTTATGAAGCAGACTAAAATTATATTCTAAAAATTTCCAGAGCAAATACATGATCAAGAATTTGTATCATGGAAATTTAGCTCCATTGCAGTATAAATATGTCAAATTTAATAACTAGTAACTATGGTTAAGAGAATTACCTCAAGAGATTTTCTCCTCTGGTTCAGATGGACTAACATAAATTGTATTTACCCTCTCACCTGAATCACCAAGAAGAAAACAAACAACATGCATACAACAACACTTTTCAGACTCAGAACAGGGAGGGTGAGTTGAGGGAAAGCTCATCTGTGTCCCTGGAGATGAAAAGAGACAGTTGCATGTCTGAGAAGACTAAGGACTAAAGTGTCTGGAGTTCAGTGGCAGAATGCCAGAGAGGAGATCACTGCCACAGAAGACAGTTCCAGAGATTTACTAAGGATTCCCCTCAAGCCTTCAGCTAAACACTGATCAACACAGACATGTAAGAAAAGTATCTAAGGTTAGGGAATAACCATAAGAAAGGAATAGAAGGGCAATTCCAACATTCACATATGGCTAGAAATACTCCGTGTTTGCAATAGTCAGGGAGGAAAATCCGCACGGTCCCTGGGACATTAGGTAGAGTTCTCAGAGAGATACTGCCTCAGTGGTGGGCAGGATTAGCCCTCACTAAAATATGCTCTGGTCCCGTCTAACAAAGCTTAAAAGCAAGTCTCAGATGACCAAACCAATTCTCAGTAACTTAACTGTATCCCAGAACATAGGTCAAACATAGATCAATACTCTTAGGATTGCCAAAAAATAAATCCATCCCATCACCAACCAAAATAAAAATTACAATGCCTGAGAGCCAATAAAAGTTACCAGGTATACGAAGATATCAGAAAATACAAGCTATAACAAGGAGAATAATCATTCAATAGAAACAGACCATTCAATGACAAGATGACAGATACTGAAACTATATTCCATATGTTCAAGAAAGTAAGAGAACACTTGAGCATGTTAAATGGAGACATGGAAGATTTTTTTTAAATACTCAAATCAAACTTGTGAAGATTAAGAATACAGAGTTCGAGAGGGAAAATGCCTGGGATGGAATTAACGGCAGATTAGATATAGCAGAAGAGAGAGTAATACCTTTAAAGCATAGAATTAGAAACGATCTAGAATGAGACACTAAGAAGAAAAAAGAAACAAAGCCTCAGTGAGCTGTGGGACCACTTCATGAGGCTCGATGTATGTGTTACTGGAGTCTCTGAGATGTAGAGGTGGGATGGGCAATATGTGAAAAAATAATGAAACAAAAGTTCCCAAATTTGGTGAATACCAGAAACTCGTATATCCAAAAAGTGAAATAGACCTCAAGAAACATGAAGAAAGACTGACTAGAGAGACATAAGTCTGCACTAACTGATGAATAAAATAAGCTATTGTCTGTGTGCATCTTTACCGCAAAAGTAGCTTTGCAAGTGCGGGTAGTGGGTGGAGGGTACAGGGCTATCACCAGCAGCTCCCTCCGCTCTAAGTCACTTCGCCTGCTATGAACCTGAGAAGCAGCAAGACATTTCCTTGCACTATTTTGTGTCTTTTTCAAAATTGCTTTCAACCAGCCAAAATTGTTAAATTAAAATCTACAAGCACACAAATAGTCCTGCATTTTGTCGCCATCTTTTGTCTGTATTTGCCAATGTTTAAAGAAACAAAGTCTCATAATGACATCATCCTTTCACAAAACAACTCCCCATGCAATTCTTCTTCTCTAGGAGGTTGTTGGCAGCACAACATCTTCGTTGTGTAAGATTTGGTTCTTTGTGCAACAATCAGGAAACAGTCAATATTTACAGGGTGTCACAGAAGAGGAAACACTCCTTGGAGAGTCCGTAGGGTACCATGATCTTTGGGTTCTTTTCTCATTCGGACTCGTGAAAACCTCTCTCAGAACCCCCCAAATAGCTGGATTTCCATCAACAAGTAGAACAGGATGTCAGGGAATAGTGAGACAGCAGCTCTTCAGAAAGAATTAGAAATGCCAACCAAACTAGCATGTGAGATGGTAGAGGGTGTGGGAGGTGGGGTGGCAGGGGACCACTGAGCCCCAGATCAAGCCTCATATCAAGAGTGTAGAGTCATCGCCACAGGAAAGGCCAGGACAGCGTCAAGTACCACAGAGAACTGACTCCCATCAGCACTTCATATTTCTCCTGGGTGCTCGCATTGACACTTCCAAGCCTTCCTGTGAGCTAGGTGCCTCATAAGCCTCATTGTATTGAGGAAGAATATAAATCACAAAGAAGTTCAATAGATTGCCCAAAGTTAAATATCCAGCAACTGATGGAGCCAGGATTTAAACCTTTGTGTGTCTGAGATCAGAGTCTAGACTTCAAGACACCAGGTTATAGGTCCTCGTACTAGAAGAACCAGAGCCACAGGGATTTAAATGATGAACAGCCTGGAAAGATGCATTAGGAGGGACAGAAGGGTTTTGGGGATAAAGCACTGGGAGCATGTCTACTCCTCCTACTGCACATGGCGTGTCTTAAAAATGACCATGTTCATAACAGAGCAACCCAAATCGACTGATCCTGCCCTGGGCCACATTTTTAAAGCATCAAATAGAAATCAGGACAATGTAACTCTTACTTCTCAGAGCTTATTCAAAAGCCAAGGACACTGCTTAATAGCAGACATGATGATACTGATGATAACAACCACTATTTTATTGAGCACTTTTTATGTACCAAGAATTGTGATTCACTTGGACAAAGTAGGCTAAAATCCTGCTTTATTTCTCAGTGACAATTCTGTATGTACATGCATGGTGTATGTTTGTGTGTGTGTGTGTGTGTGTGTGCATCTCTAGTTGCTATGGGTTTATTTTCAGAGTTAATGAAAAATAGTTCTTCCTTATGGCCAGTGGAAAATTACTGCCAGCACAGATTACACACAAAAATCAATATATGTAAAATCATAATCTTTCAGGATTACATCATAGGTTCATAAATTGATCAAGGATGATGCAATTATACTGTTCCATAAGAAGTGTGATTTCTAAACTAGAATTCAAAAAATGCATCCCTGTAATACAATATTCTACTGAATGCTAGAAATGCAGAAAGAAAAGGAAAGACAGAATATTTCATATTTTATACACTGACAGAAATGAATTTATGAAAAGTTGAGTCCACAAAGGTTTTATGGGCTTATTGGAGTTAGCAGAGCTCCAGCTCCCTACATTTTATGGCATTTTATTGTCACTTCTTTTCAAGTCCTCTGTTCTTCATCAAGTCGTTGTCTAGAAAATATGTTGCCACTTGTTTCTGTCTTGTGCTGAGGTGGCCAGTGATTGATGAAGGTCGCAGGGGTCTCTACAGCTGACATTGTCTCTGTACTGTTGCTGAAAACACCAAGAGAATGATTCTCTTATATCGTCTCTATTGCCTGAGCCTCTAAGAGCATTGCCTCATTTCTTCATTGTCTCAGCGACCTGAAGGCAGTAGTTCTCTTGCTGTATTTTTCCCCTGGGCTTCTTTGTCAGCACTCAGGAATGTAGTACAAATCCTTGGGTTTGCACTGGGAAGTTACAAGGTGGGTGTGGCATAAAGGCCAAGAACAAAGGATCCTGTGGGCCACACACACTCATAATTACCCCACTGTTTCCACACCCGTCCGTGGCCTTGAACCTCTCATGAATTCAACATCTTCCTCAGTCTAAGTTCCTTCCTAAAACATTTCTCAGACTCACAGAGTAGGTTCTGGAAGTTCTGTTCCTCCAGACATGCCTACTGGTGCCTAAATCCTAAAATGAACCTAACAGAGCTGGAAACAAAAATACACCACTGACCTACATGTATTCAAACATGGTTTCCTACAGTTGTTATGTTTTTGACTCATTCAAAGAATCAGGAAAGCTACAAACTGGATAGAAAATAGTAAAGCCAAGGCTGGGTACTGTCTTTGTCAATGAGGCCAAAAAAGACCAAACGTCTATGTTGTCTTATGGTTTTTGCTTCAATACGCTGATATAGCTAAGAAGTTGAGGTAAATATCACATTTTTTATAAACCAAAGCTTAACTGATGTCTGCCAAAGGCAGTTAGAGTGCTGGGGACCTTTAGATGTTTTTCTGATGGCCTTTGACAGAGGACAGGGACAAGTGAGCTTTCTTTCAAGAGAAACCTTTTCTGAATCACCAGTAATTAGTCAAAACACTTGTTTTGCTGTGAAATCTCAACCCGTCCTCGTTCTCAGTTACTGGCCCTTTGTTTGCCTCCCCAAGATTCTGCCTGGACTCCTTGGTGGTTTTCCTCCATCCCGCCTCCCTCGGGATTGACAGCCATGCTTCTGCTGCCTCCTGTCTCCAGGGGATCGTCAAGCCTACCTTTCCAATGGTCTCTTCCACTCCGGCCTCATGTTCTTCTCCCAGGCATCACTTTTCTGTCCTATGGGCTTCTGACCTGAACCAAGCCAAAATTGTCTTCCAGCCTTAATAACCACATTTCCAAATTCACCTAAGCCATTAACAATACCACGATCTCAGGACACCGTGTAAGGGATCGGCCTCAGTATTCCTTTTCACTTTAGGTTTTTCCTCTCTTCTTCAAACAGTAGTTACATTCTGTGGATTGTGCCTTAGACAATTACCTGTTTTTGCCTGCTCCACTCAGTCACCCAGTTCATGCTCGCGTAATCCCACAGCCAGGTGCCCTAAAGCCATTCGCTCCCTGAATCCATTAATCCACCTGATTAGCTCCTGGCAAATTAGTTTTCCTAGAATGTAGCTTTTGTTATAACATTATAGGAAGAAAATCAAATTCATTGAGCAGCGAACTATGATTTTGGCACTTAACATCAAGTTGTCTCAACTAATACCGTAAGGCTCGTGCTAGGACTCCTGTTTTACTGATGCCAGAGTAAGGGTCAGAAAGGTTAATGACTTGCTCAAGATCCCCCCTCGCTAATTATTGAACTATTCAACAATTACTGAATTGCTATCAATTCCACCCTGCGGTTTCAATAAATTCCCACCCACCTATGGCGGGAAGAGCCTCAGTGGCTCTTTATTATATCTAGCACATTACTCATCAAACCTTCATGTGTAAAAGCACAATGTATAAGGAACTACACGGAAAACAAAGACCAGTAAGAACCAGATCCTCCATCCAGGAGTTTACAGGCCGGGCTAGGAGAGAGGGAGACACATGCAGATGACCAACTGTTGGGACTTTTATGTGTTTTGTTCCCTGTTGTATCCCCCACATCTGAAACCACTCTGAATTAGCTTCCTAGGGCTGTTGGAAGAAATAGTTGTAATCAGGGTGGCTGAAAAGAACAGAAATGTATTCTAAGTCCTAGAGACAGGAAGTTCAAAATCCAGGTGTCAGCAGGGTTCTGAGGCCTCTCTCCCAGCTGCTGGCATTTCTTGGCCTGTAGCTGCAACACCCTAGTCTCTGTCCCCTTCGTCACACAGCCTTCTTCCCTGTGTGTCTCTGTGTACCTCCACGTCCCCAGATATTCCCTTTCTCATAAGAACAAAAGCCATTGGATTTAGGGAAGTATCCCCGTTCAGTACAGCAGCTTCTGAACTTAATCACACCCGCAGAGAACTTACTTTCAAATAAGGTCACATTCATAGGTGGAAAGTAAACATGAACTAGGGGGGAAATTATTCAACCAACCCGTCTCCTTAAGTGTCTAACACAAAGCCATTGAATACACATTTGTTGACTACAGAACTAGAATGACATAGAGGGGTCATAAAGTTGAAAGAGTTTTTTAAAAATCACATTGGATCACATGATGTGCCCTTGAACCTGGCAGGGAATTCCCAGCTTGGGAGTTGTCCCTTCATGAGCTTCGTCATTCACGATGGTCCTTTCTCAGCCTGGTGGGTGGGTGGGTGGGAAGAGGGGTAGGGCCTAGGTGAGTACGGGTTCTGGAAGGATCTCAGCAGTTTTGAAGAAAGGGGGGGAGGGCAAACATGGGCCTTTGGCTCTGAGTTTCCAGGGAATACGGCCCAGTGAGGACCAAGCAGGATCTGTCATCCCCTCTGAATACAGTTCCCTGAGCTGGGTTAGAAAGCTGAAAAAAGTAAAAAATAAAACTCACACTGGCATTTCTGACTAGTTTTTAAAACTCTCCATAACTTTCTTAACCCTGTAAATTCAATCGTATCTCTTACTAAATTCCAACCAAAGATTCATTCGTCCTTGGTCTGATTTCCTCCCCAGCCCTCACACCCCAACTCCCGGTCCCTGAATATAATCCACATGCACCTGCCTTGCACTTCCTCTCTCCGGCTCGTTTGCTCGTGCCGCTTCCTCAGCTCAGACCCTCTTCTTCTCCAGCTATTCATCTCCTACTTTTCATCCAAGGCCTGTTAGAATGTCATATCTTTCATGAGGCCTGTCCCAATGAGCTCTGTGTTCCCTCATTCAGTGACACCTCTCTCTCTAAACCTTTCAGTACAATTGCATTTTGCTCCATATCACTTGGAGTTTCAGTCACCTCTCAATGTGGAGCAAACTACTCCCAAACTCGGTGGCTTCTAACAGCAGGGTGCCCTTTGTCTCAGCTCTGTGGGTAGGCTGGGCATTTCATCAGCTGGTATCACTGGGGCTCACACATGTGGCTGCATCTGTGCAGCAGGATCCGGACGACCTCACCACCAGGGTATCTGACAGGTGGTACTGGTATTGGTTAGGGCACCTCCATTTTCCTTCAGGGGCCATCATCCTTCAGTTGCCTAAACCAGCTTCCTTCTGTGGACGTCCTGGGACAGAGTTCTGAGAATGTTACAGCAAAGCTTCTCGAGACCTGGGCTCCAGAACGCCACTTAACATCACATCTACTTCATTCTGTTGGTCAAAACAAGTCACAAAGCCAGCCCCGACTCCAGGGTCAGGGAAATTGTCTCCACCTCTTGGTGGAATGAGCAGCAAAGTCACATTGCAGAAGGGAATAAAAGAAGATGGGGAGAACAGTGAGGTCACCTTCGAAAGTCACACCAAACACTCGGAATATAATGACATGTGCATTCTGTCTTTCATTCCAAATACAGTACAGCCTGCATAGCTGACACCTCCTCCACTGACCTCAAGTTGACCTAGTTTTCATAGACCGGACATGCACCACCTGCACGCAATGCAAATCTCTTATGGTGACCACCTCCTTATGTTGACCAGTTTGCTACAGTCCCTTGGGTGATCAACTTACAGAGGTTCTACTGTATATGTGTTTTAACCTAATTTTTTGTCAGTTCCTCAAAATCAAAAGTCAAAGTACATAGGTTTCTTGAAATTCATTAAATGCTAAGTACAGACCTGAGCACATTTTATGCTTTGCTGGGCACAGTTCGAAGGACACTAAATAGTTTAATTCTCACAATAATTGCATGAAGTGGGCACTATTGTCCCCATTTTATGAAGAGGGAAACTAAGGCGAAGTAAGGTTAACAGCTCTTGTCAGTACTTACAACTACCAAGTGGTAAGGCTGGTAGTCAAATCCAAGCATTGTGGCTCCAGATTTCATACTCTGAGCCAATAAGCTTTATTTGAATTGATACTGTGATGATACAAATTATCATCACTATATTATGACTATGCAAGTATAGTTTATTTAAAACTGCCTAGAAAATACATATTCCAGCAAGACCAGCATAGTGAATGTCATATAAAAATGTCCAATGACAACAATTTCAGATAGAATAGATGTCTATGTAAAGTACTCAGCTCTTTTTGAAGAAAACCTAGACAAATATCCCTAAGAATCATGCAAATCAGACTTGCAGTCAAGCCTCCCTTTTGGTTCCCTCACCCTGACCCTCTAAAGTCTCCCATTATGATGTAAACACCTGGCCTTTATTTGGCAAACTGAAGGGACAAACTTCCAGTTAGTCATATCCTCTGGGAACAATGTGTTATCTGAGCATTGGTAATATCCTCCCCCTGTTCACGTTAGCAGATTAGCTTATGTCACAAATGAGACCCATGCCAGTGTGGGTCAGTTAACATGCCACCATTTCATCATCTTCTTAATGTGCTTGCTTTCATCACAAGCAGGATTTTATCATAGTTTCTTCCGGTGTTAAATGATTTCTTTGTTTCCTAAATAATCTGCACCTTGTTGCTGGTCACAGTGCTTACTTCCCATTAACTATGGCCATCTAGGGCCTGAAGTGACAAAGACTGCATGAAGACTATTGTGTTAGTTTCCCGAAGCTGCTGTAATAAATGGCCACAAATTGGGTGGCTTGTGGAATATAACCGGTCCAACTATAATTGGCTTCTGGGAAAAGTCCCCAAAGTGTATCCTATTTTTTCCTGTTTTTTCCAGGAACTGTGAAGTTCCTGGTTTTCTTTATGATTTCCTACTTACAAGATGGGTGTGTAGTAACAACATCTCGGTAATTTAGGATGTTTGATGCATGACATGGGTACCAGGACTCTAGACATATTCTATTTGATAGTACTCTAAACTGTGGAAAAATGAAGCAGATAAAATCTTTTGAAAAAATAACAGCTCGAATTTCAGAAGCCTTTAAATTTCATGGTAAGATGCAGGTAAACTTCTCTTTGTAAATCAAGCATGGTCAGGGGTATTGTCTAACTCTCTCAGCATGGTACAGGTTATATTCTTAATAAATCAAAGCACCTTCTTACAAAATTATTGTTATAGGTTGAATTGTGTTCCCTCCAAAAGATGTTGAAATCCTGACTGCCAGCACCCATGAATGTGACCTTACCTGCATCTTTGCAGATGCCCAGATTAAGATGAGCTCATTAGGGTCAATACGAATCCAATTAACACTGTGTCCTTATAAAAAAGGGAGAAATGTGGACCCAGAGACAGACATGCCTAGAGGGAAGATGATAAGAAAACACAGGGAGAAAATCGCCATCCCCAGGCAAAGGACAGCAAGGATTGCCAGCACACCACCAGAAACTAGGGGTGAGGAATGGGATAGGTTCTCTCTCACAACCCTCAGAAGGAATCAGTCCTGCTGATACCTTGATTTTGGAATTCCAGCACCTAGAACTATGGGACAACAAATTTGTGTTACTCAAGTAACCCACTGTGGTCATCTATTACAGGAACTGCAGGAAACTAATATGTTAGTCTGCATATGGTCCTTGTCACTTCAGGCCCTAGATGGTCATCATTCATGGGAAGTGAGTGCTGGGACCAGGAACAAAATGCAGATTATACAGGAAACAAAGAAATTTATCTAACACAGGAAAAGATATTATTTTCCTTCTCTTTCATCCTTTCTCTATATTTTTGAAAGAAACTTTACATTACAGGTTAATATAAGGTTAAACAAACTTATATTCACAGAAGTCATGGCTCTACTCTATTTCAGGAGGGGAGAAAAATTTTCCATCAGCTTTCATTTAAAGAACACATGATTTCATTCAATACTTGTTCTATATTTCATAGTCATTTAAGAAATATGGACAATATATGAAAAATGAAAATAAAATCCTTTCTTTAAAGAATTTATACTTATTTGGAGGGAAGCAAGACACTGCTAAAATTAAAAATCAAGAAAAAGCAACGTCTACTGAATTTCTACATTGAGCAATATTAGAGTACTGTAAAATTCAGCACAGGTATAAAAAATATAGGAAAACTGTCATATTTTAAAATTTTATTTGTTTAACATGTGCAAACATAACATATAATATTTCCAAAGAGAAATAAATTTTAAAATCAGCTTTGTTTTAAAAGTTTAGCTATCTCTCTAACAACAAGCATCTTGACTGCAGTAGTGATTTGGGGTCCCCGTAGTCTAAATATGTATGAATACTATCTAGAAAGTAGCTCCAGACGCTGAACTTCCAAAAGAGCAAAACTAACAAAAACAATTAATTGAAAACAACTAAAATCATAATGGTCAATGTGAATTGTATGTAGTTTACTTCTTTCCAGTGAATTTATTATATATTATTTTACGTATAAAGCCACAAATAACGTACTTTCCTTAAAGGCAGAGAATATTTCTTGTTTCTACTATGGTCGAGCTTTCGAAAATATTGATAGAATAAATAAATAAAAGAATGAAATGTGCTTATGATATTAACTCTTCACTGAGGAGCACATTGACACTCTTAACCGCTTGCTCGGCTACAATGCATTTGTCCTTCTTGTGCTGATTAATTTCTATTAATCCTCAGTGTGGTCTCCACTCCTCCTGTCTCACACCATTCAGTGCTGGGTTATTGATTTCCCGGCGTCAAGGCCCTTGTAATAATTTGCAGAAAATTTTAAGTCTTTGCTGATGTGCTTATTCAAAGTTTACTTTAAGTATAGAACCATTTTCCTCCAGTACTTTCAACCACAGAGTTGGTTTATTTTATTTTGAGGTTTTGTTTGTCATTGGGTTGGTTTGGGTTTGGGTTCTTTTTGGGGGGGTAGGTAACTTCAACTCAGTACTCCTCAGTAGATCAGCAACTTTACACAATAGGTTGAGACAATATATTTTGGAAAGTAAAGAGGTAGCAGGGGGAGAAGGAAAGAGAAGGAATTTATATGTTATGTATTTCTTACTTAGGACCATAGTCAGAAAATATTATTAAAGATCACTTTCTACTAGTACTCCCCCTCAATACCTTAGGGCCAGAGAATCACTTCTTTTAATATTTGTATGGTCCCATAATTGTGTTTTCTTCGATTTGAGTCTCTTGAGCTAGTGCCCAACTTCCCTTGAATTCTACTGGCTTTGCAACAATGGCAGTCACATTTGTACCTTTTTGGCAAGAATGATGTCTGGAGCACAGCCATTTTGAGTATTATGTCCTGGGAGATGAAGAGAGGCTCATTAGTGGGTCCAAATACACAGTTACCTAGAAGAACTAGGACTTACTATTACCCTGATTTGATCTTTATACATGGTATGTATATACCACAATCCCTGAAAATGTGAAAATCTACTGTGTATAAATTTTTTAAAAAATTTAAAGAAAATGATCTCCAAGTTGCACAGAACATCTGGATCAAGAAGCCCAGGTAGTTTTTTTTTGTAGAGTTCTTAGTAAATAGGCAACATTAGTCCTGGACTCAAGATAGAGTAATATATGGTGTTATACTCTACTCCTTATACTCTATAAGACCAGTCAGACAGCCCTTGCTGTCAACTGGGCTCAGGAGTCTGAGCTCTTCTCTGGTTTATTTTGTTG
>NW_003852434.1:1379274-1382252 GCF_000181295.1 Otolemur garnettii
TGTGGTGTCACAGCTCACAGCAACCTCCAACTCTTGGGCTTAGGTGATTCTCTTGCCTCAGCCTCCCAAGTAGCTGGGACTATAGGCACCCACCATAATGCCCGGCTATTTTGTTGTTGCAGTTTGGCTGGGGCTGGGTTCAAACCTGCCACCCTCAGTAAATGGGACCGGAGCCCTACTCACTGAGCCACAAGCGCCACCCTTTTTTTCTTTTTTTGAGACCGGATCTCATTCTATGTCTGTGGCATCACAGCTCACAGCAACCTCAAACTTTCAGGCTCAAGGAATACTCTTGCCTTAGCGTCTCAAGTATCTGAGAATCTAGGCACCCACCACAAGGCCCAGCTAGCTTTTTCTCTTTTTAGTTGAGACAGGGGTCTCACTCTTGCTCAAGCTGGTCTTGAACTCCTGAGCTCAGGCAATCTACCCTCTTTGGCCTCCCAGAGTGTTGGGATTACAGGTGTGAACCACCATGCCCACCAGGAGTCTGAGCATTTTACAGTGTCCTATAGAACTGAGAAGATCCCCATTAAGTAAATGCTAAATTCATCAGTATGTGCCACAACTCAATAAGCTTTTACATTTTTTTAAAATTCATGCTATCCCTGCTAAAACTAAGTAAAAATTTCTTCTGCCTGCCTGGTAGGAAAAAGCTGTAGGCCCCAAATTAGTTGGATGTGACTCTGGCATCACCATGAGGACCCCAAACAAGACTGGCTCAGTAATTGCTGAGACGTTAAGAACTTTGGTTCACAAACAGTGTGTCTGGTTCTGAGGACAACATGCTGATTTCTGACTGACAGTGTGGGGGATGTTACTTTAGACCCTAGTGTTGAAGGCTATCCTCCTCCCAACCTAGGTCTACAAAGCCATTTTGCTCCTGAAAGATTTAAAAATGAAAACAATACTTATAACATCCTGAACTGACAAAAAAAATTTTTATCAAATTAAAAAAATCTGAGTATCAGATCAAGGAGACCTTCCTGGGTACTGAGTCATGGGTGTGTGTCCCTCAAGCTCCACGCTGATTCTAAACTCCCTCCTTGCTGTCCACTCCCTTCATCATCCAAACAAATTTTCAAAGCGCCTCCGTGGGCCCTGTGCTAGGGGCTCTCTATCTTCCCTCAGGGATCTTACTGTCTAGGATGAGATGTAGACATTAAAAACATATGTAATTATTAATAAATACTAAGAGGGAAGACATAGTGCTGTGAGAAACAATGACAGGAGAGGAGTGTTACTGTAAATTAAGTCGTGACGGAGTATATTTAACTTGAGATGCGAGGGATGAGAAGAGGCTTCTATATGAAAGGAGAGAGTGGGTCTTCCAGCCAGGAGCTGAGGGGCAAGGACTGGCTAAAGGAACTGAGAGAGGCACTGCACACATGGCTGAACAGGGAGGACCACTGCAGGGTGGGAGGAGAGGAAGCCGGAAGGATGGCAGGAGGAGGTAATATGAGGCCTTCATAGGCTATGATAAGATATCTGGATTTTATTCTAAATCCAATAGAAGCCAAATAAAAGGCTGTCAGCAACAGAAGAACAAGGTAAGATTTAAATTTTTGAAAGAATACTCCTAATGTGGTTTGGTGCATGAGTCAAAGATAAAGACAAATGGCTGGGAAGGACAGAGAGACCGCAGGGGTGATGTCAGTATCCAGATGAGAGATGTTCCCCTGGCTTGGATGAGGGTTGTGGTTGAGGAAGGAACAGGTGATTTAGAGGGTAGATGATGAACTTTATTCTGGAATGTATTTAGGTGGAGGGATCAAGAATGACTCCAAAGGCTCTGATTTAAATATTCAGGAAGATGTTCACTGAGACAGAAAAGCCTGCAGGAGTGGGAAATCCCTGGGGGCTTCCTGGGGGCTTCTGGATCCTTGATTATGGCCACTTGATAGAATCCAAGTTTTATAGAGTAAATCCTTTTTTTGAAAGGGGTGCCGCAGGAAAAGATGAAGTTTTATTATCTATTTTGGTGCTTAAAACATAATAGTCTTAAAATCAAAAGGCCACAGGTCCTCCACCCTGAGTCATAGGTTTGAGGGGAAAAAATCAAGAGTTGGGTTTGGGACAGGCTAACCTGAGATGCCTGAACAACTTGAAAGTGCACCCAAAAAATCAGGTGACTAGAGGGCAGGGGAAGAAACTCTAAAGGCTCCCCTCTGCGATCACGGTGACGTCTCTGCTTCCTCACGTGGTTGCCTGGAGCCCCAGCGACTCCCAAATGGGGGCAGTGGTCAGCATAAGGGAACTCCATATTTCATTTAATCGAATCACATACACTTTGTTACATTTGACTTGGCAACTCCAAGGAGAACTGCTGCCAAGTCAAATTTTTATCCAGATAATGAGCTGCATTTATTGCTACCACATCTGCTTCCTACTTCATTGTGAGCAGAAAACTTAGCACAAGGTGGAATAATAGACAACATCACAGCGAGGGAAGCAGCTGGTATTGATGGCTCCAGTGGTGAGAAATTTTGAATCAGGAAAATTGTATTAAAAAAAAAAAAAAGCCTAAGACTAAGATGTAGGATAAGGGTGTGCCTCCTGTTTTTGGAAAACTGCCAGTCAGCATTAAGAAAAAGTGGGAGTTTGAGGCAATGTGAGGCCTAAGAGATCAGGGATCAGGGAAACTGAGAACCGCGCTACCTGACACACTTCAGAAACTCCCAGGAAGCCAGGCTCCCCGTCTTATTTTAAAATCTAGGGATATTTGTATTGGTCTCCCTAAAGCACAGAGCATCTCTTTTTTAGTGGGAAAATAAAGCGTTTGGACAGTTGATCCAAAAGGAGCCACTTAGTGGTTTCAAGCTTGCATTTGCCACATAGCCGAGTAGAAACCTTCAGGAGGTGTCACTTGACTCTTGCCGAGACCCTGTATTTTCCTACCCATTTTACAGATAAGGAAATGAGGTTCATAAAGCTTCAAGAATGTGTCTGAAGTTACACATCCAGTAAATGACAAAGATAGA
>NW_003852434.1:1382314-1384626 GCF_000181295.1 Otolemur garnettii
AACATTGAAGAATAAATAGATAACCAACAAATTTCCCCTTGTTTCTCATTTTAGTAGCTACTTATGCAACTTTGTCTTTACATGAATTCCTACCTTTTGCTCACTAAAAATGTGCCATAAATATTATTTTAAATTCACAAAACATATGGCCCTTAAAAAAATGTCTTCAACAAGTAAAATACGAAGTTGGTGAATTATTAAATTAAAAGATAAAAATAAAAAATATAAACTTTATTTCTCCACAGAAGCTCCATCAAGTTCAAGGCAGTTTTGGCAGTGATGATACTGGCCATTAAGTCTACCCCTGAAGACTTGAGAGTCCTGGAAATGTTACCATGTCGATGTGGTCTGTTTTACATTATTAACTGAATAAAAATGGGTGTCCTTTAAAGAATTTTCAAGACTTGGAAGCAAAATCCAAAAAATACTGTTGCCATGACCTTTGCGCTCAACCAGTCCACTTTTGCTTTGACTGGACCACATGCCCCTCTTGGTAGCCCTTGCTTTGATTGTGCCTTGTCTTCAGGATTGTACTGGTAAAGCCTCATTCCATCTCTCATTACAGTTCTTCAAAGAAAGGCCTCAGGATGTTGATCCCACTTGTTTGAAATTTGACAGCTCTGCTCTTGTCTGCCACTGATCCGGGCACAGTGGTTTTGGCACCAATCAAATGGAAAGTTTGCTCTGCTTCAATTTTTTGGTCACAATTGTATAATCCGAGCCAATAGAAATGTCTGTAATTTGGGGTGTAGCTTCTGCTGATCATCATCAATCCTCTTTAAGTAAGGCTTGAATAAGATAAATTTTTCCCTCAGAAATTGATATAGACGGCTGCCCGTGAAGGCTTCATCTTCAACTGTGTCTTATTCCTTCTTAAACTGAGTTAGCCATTTGTACACTGCTGATTTCTTTGGGAGGTTGTCTGCCTGAGCTTTTTATATATCCTCAATAATTTTGCCATTCTTCAACCCAAGGTTCAAGACAAATTTGACCTTTGTTCTTGCTTCAATTTTAGCAGAATTCATGTTGCTGTAATAGGGGTTCTTTCCAAACTGATGTCTTATGTTTTGTAGTGCTTCAAGTTAGATCAGAAATGTTACAAGTTAATTAGTTTATTTTGATCCCCAAATTTTTGAAATCTATACATAATTTATCATGCACATTTTTCATGGGCTTTTTGAAGTCCTCTTGTACAATGGTAAAGGAAATATACAACCAGAAAATGCCCTTTAAATTAGAAGACAGCTTTCTTTCTTTGACATCTACCTAGAAGAATAAAATGTATACACTATTTATTTTTATGACTGTAAACAATTTATTATCTCCTTTCTAAGGAAGAAAAAATTGCATAAAGGTGGAAATGAAACAATTTCAGTATGATTCCTGTCTATATTGTCTATATTGTCGTCCAATTGGTCTGTATGATTCCTGTCTATATTGTCTATATTGTCGTCCAATTGGTCTGTTTACTATCTTCTGAACTCACAGTATTCTCTGATACCTTTGCGATTGTTTATGCTGTTTCTTCTCCCTATAATGCTCATGGTCTCCTTTCACTTTGTAATTCCATGTACCTAAGTCCCTCTCATCTATAAAGACTACTACACATTTTCTCCCACAAATACTCATACTAATAACAGAGATAAAAGAATATTTTCATCTCATAGCATCTTGTATGATATAGTGCTGTCTTGACTGTTCCCTCTAATTGGAAAGCCTCTTAAGATCAGGAATTGTAAGCTCTGCACCTCTGTGACCCTTCCCTTTCCCTTGAATGTTAGGTATGCTTCTCCAAAGAAGAAATTCAAGGAGGTCAGCACATAAAATTGTCTCATAGGGTCTTGAAACATTCTAAAACTAAAATAGACAATGAGATATTTCTATAAATACTTTCAGATTCTCATTGGAACTAGGATTATTGCTCTTCCGTAGAAATAACATAGCCTTGAGTCCCCTAAATTATCCCAAAATTGGTCTTTTCGTCTTTCTTAGATCAAAGCAAAAATTTCTCATAGACTCAGAGAATATCCTTTGGGTTTATGGAAAGAGCTACACATAGAGAACCATAATACAGTAAGCTTCCAGCATCTCCACTGTTTGTCCTCAGAGCTATTGACCTTTCACTGCTTTTCCTATTTATTTTGTAAAGAAAAAAAGCAAAATTAATTGAAAGGTTATTACTAAAAATAAAGGACTAAAACAGTAAAAGTAAAGCTTATAGCAACAACCACTGCAACTTGGTAACCAAATCACCGAGAATCTGTCAAATCTGTTATATGAATTAGAAGTCATTAAATAAACCACATCTTGAG
>NW_003852434.1:1385419-1388144 GCF_000181295.1 Otolemur garnettii
TTTCTACTTAAATAAAGAATTTCTGAAAAAGACCTCAATGGCAATCACAGAAACAACAAAAATAAATAAATGGGACTTGATGAAATTAAAAAGCTTCTGCACAGCTAAAGAAATAATCAACAGAGAAAATAGACAAGCTACTGAATGGGGAAAAATACTAAGAAGCTATATATCCGATAAAGGGCTAATAACCAAAATCTACAAAGAACTCAAGTAAAATAGCAAGAAAAAACCCCAAACAACCTCATTAAAGAGTAAGCAAAAGACACGAACTGAAACTTTTCAAAAGAACAAAGACAAATGGCCAATAAACATGGAGAAAGATTCATCATTTATAATTATCAGGGAAATGCAAGTTTAAACTATGAGATATTACTTTACCCCATTTAGATGGGTTTTATTAAAAAGTCCAAAAATAATAGGTATTGGCATGAATGCAGAAAGAGAGGAATGCTTATAAAATGCTGGTTGGAGTGTCAACTAGTACAGCCTCTGTAGAAAACAGAGAAAGGGATGCCTCAAAGAGCTAAAAGTAGACATTCAGTCCAGAAATCTCACTACTGGCTATTTACCAAAAGGAAAAGGAGTCACTTGGTCAGAAAGACACCTGCACTCTGATGTTTATTGCACCATAATTCACAATTGCAAAGATGTGGAATCAACCCAGGGCCCACTAATTCATGAGTGGATTAACAAACTGTGGCATAGGTATAGCGTGGACTATTACTCAATTTAAAGGGAACTGAAGACCATTATCCTAAGTGAAGCATCTAAACAATGGAAAAACAGACACCACATGTACTCACTACTTAGTTGAAACTAACTCATGTGCACATATGTGCACAGAGACAAATAAAAATCATTGGAAATCAAGCGGGGTGGGGGGTGCTGGGGAGAAAAAGGGATGGGCAACAAACCTACCTAATGGGTACAATGAACACTATCTGGGTGACGGATACATTTATAACCCTGATTCAGGCGTTACAAAAGCAATCCACGTAACCAAACACATTGTACCAAATTTTAAAAAATGAAAATAGGAGTTTTTCATCCTCCAAAACCCTCCACAGCCTTCGAATAAGATCTCAGATAAAATCCCAGCTCTTCCCCGTGGCCTGTGAGCATCATCCAGTCACCAATTCCCCCCAAGTTCATTTTCTCAAATTCCGCCATCTCAGAGAGACTTTACCATGCTGTCCTTTCTAAATTAGCTATTCTTCCTACCACATTTAACACCTTCTATCCCCATACCCTACTTTATTGCACTAATCGCTACCTGGCATTACATTATAGATGGTCAATTCTTGCCATTTATGGTACTTATGTTCTATAAAATCTCTGTAAGCACCGAATTAGCAAATCCTGAGCCAGTGTCCCTCAGGAAAATACAGGGTTAGGTTCCTGTGAGTCTCTCGACCCAGTATTTTCATCAACTGATCAATATATAACCTTCATTTGTGTGTCTTTCTGTTGGAAAAATCTGATTTAGGCTCAGCGCCTATAGCTCAAGCAGCTAAGGCGCCAGCCACACACACCAGAGCTGGCAGGTTCAAATCCAGCCCAGGCCTGCCAAACAATGACAGCTACAACCAAAAAATGGCCGGGCATTGTGGAGGGCGCCTGTAGTCCTAGCTACCTGGGAGGCTGAGGCAAGAGAATCACCTAAGCCCAAGAGTTTGAGGTTGCTGTGAGCTGTGACACCATGGCACTCTGCCCAGGGCCACAGTTTGAGACTCTGTCTCAAAAAAAAAAAAAAAAAAGAAAGAAAGAAAAAATCTGATTTAATATATATCAGAGGAATGATTTAATATATATAATATATTATATATATAATACATATATATGATTCATTAACATAAGACTCACGGGCAACAGCACTATAATTGCTACCTGAAAGCAGTTATTTGAGCACATGTATTTATGTTTTCTCTATAAGATATATCCCAGCCTTTTGTGGTTAGAAACTATAAACAGCACCTCAGCCCTACCCCTGGAGGTCAGTATAAACAGCAAATCACAAATAGCACAAAATGTGAAAATTATGGCATGGAATAAACCACACACACACACACACAAATACTTGTTTATAGTATCAGTGTTGAAATGACAAGGGAGAGCATGGCCTTGATAACTTCACCTGCGAAGGTGTGTATACTTAGACCAAGACTGATTTCTTTGCCTCTCTGCACATGTCTACAAATGACCTCAAAAGGGCCACAATTATTGATTTCAGAGGTTACAAATAAATTTTAGCAGGTAGATGAACTAGCAAGCACAAACCCTGCAACTAACAAGGATCCTATTTGTTTGTTCACATCATATTATCTGCCGCCCTTTCTTATTACCCCAGCCCTGTAATAGCAAAGATTGTTTCTGGTTGTTTTCCCCACCACCTTTTCCTCAGTTTCTAGACCAGCATTGTCCACTAGAAACGTGATGTAGGCCATGAACGTGAGCTACATATGTGATTTTAAATGTCTCAGTAAACACATTTAAAAAATGAACCATGTGAAATTAATTTTCATAATGTATTAATTTATCATAATATATTCAAAATCTTATTTTAACAATACAAATCAATCAATATCAAATTATTGATATGATATTTTACTTTCTTTTGTTTTTTCCAAATCTTTGAAATGCGTTCATGTGTTAGACCTACGGCACACTTCTACTTGGACTAGCCAGATTTTAAGTGCTCAACAGCCACATGTGGTTGGTGGTC
>NW_003852434.1:1388288-1395979 GCF_000181295.1 Otolemur garnettii
CCAGAACAAGGACCCTAATATCTGACCATCTGACCAAATCTACTGTCTCCAAATATGTTTTCATTGATACTAGCACAGTTTTATATAAAAGATCCATTAAGATACCAGTCAGAAGATTTTCAATAATTGAGAGACTGTAGAGTGAGGAAGTATTTCAAGTGTATTACAGAATGTATCTCATGCCATTGTTAAGAACCAGGTAATGCTAACATATATGGTTCTTATGTGCCTGAGTGGTTAAGCACATTGTCCTCTGAGAGCCGATAGCTCTCTCAATAACTGGCCAGAGACTAATTAGGAAGACTGGTAGCACCAGGCTTGGGAGCAGGAGGCATCAGGCATCAAGCGCTATTGTTACTGACAACTTGAGATGCTTTGCACTGTTCCGGGGAACAATGTGGAAAATGGTTTTGCTATCCTTAGAAACCACGTGGTCCCCTCATTCTCCCATTGTGTGGAAGATCTTTCACTAGTTTTCTTTTTCAATGAGGCACATATTCCTGCATTTTTACATTAACTTTTGCAGTAAGAAATGCTGCATGACCCCTGTTGAATAGCAATGTAATAATTAATTCATAATATTTACCTTCTAATGATTCCAAAAATACTTAGGGTGGCTTAATCAATTAATAAAAACAGCCCATGATGGATTAACACAAACAACTGATTTTTTTTCTGCTCCAACCCTGCTCATGTAAAAATCTGCATGATTAATCAGAGCTAATTAGCTGGAGAGCGAAAAAGCAGAGACGAAAGAAGATTCATCAGTCAGAGCAGTCGCAGAATAATGAAGCTCCTTTCCGTCCTGTTCAAATTGAAGAGCCCTCAGTATCAGAGTGAAAATTGCAAATTGTGTTTTCAATTTCCCTGAAGCCAGACTCTGATCGCTACAAATGTCACACCACTGGATTTCCTAGTTTTGCAGAGTGTTACTCACACACATGCAGAGAAAGGGATCTAGACACTTCAATCCATGGAGAGGGCTCCAGACGCCAGGCCTTTGCATCTAAAACAAGCTGCATGCAACGTATGCCATTGCAGACCCGTAAGTGTGACACCTAAATCATGTTTCCCACGGTGGCAATGCTTTTAAATATTAAAATAATCATCACTTTCCCCGAATTCACCTATTGCCTTTGTTTTCCTCACACTCTCTGAATGTGGAATTCTCAAGACGTGAACCATTGTGTATCAGATGAAACTGCGTAGTATCTAGGGCTGAATCCCATATTTCTATGCAGGTTTAACAAATTCTAACCTGTGAGAAGAAATGCTCCGTCTTCCCCAGGGGTCGTAACATTTGAGGGCAATTCATAAGACACAAAAATCAAATCTGAAAGGTATGCAGTTAGAGGTGTTGGTGCGGAGAAAAAATTAGCCCTCCATAGATTTTATTTTGACACTGTTGGTTTTTGAAAAATCCCCAATATCAAACTAAAAAGTAAATTTTATGAAAGTTGCTTTAAAAATTCAAATGTGATCTGGGCACAATGGCTCATGGCTTTAATCTTAGCACTCTGGGAGGCCAAGGCAGGAGGATCACTGGAACTCAGGAGTTTGAGACCAGCCTGAGCAAGGATGAGATCCTTCTATATGCAAAATAGAAAAATTAGCTGGGCATTGTGGTGGCCGCCTGTAGTTCCAGCTACTTGGGAGGTTGAGGCAGGAGAATAGCTTGAACCCAGGGGTCTGAGGTTGCTATGAGCTACAATGACACCAGGACACTCTACCTAGGGCGACAGAATGAGACTCTGTTTCAAAAAAAAAATTTTTTTTTTCAAACGTGTTTAGAGGAGCAAAATAGCTGATGCAGGGTGACCTGGAGTCCAGCTGACAATTTTAGTCAGAACATAGATAGTAGAACAGCGACCAACATGGGGAGGACAATTGTCCCTCCAGAGGCCAGATAGTAAAGTTGGAAAGGAAGAATGGGCGAGTGTGGCCAGGGGATACAGGAGGCCTGGAAGGGAAATAAAAATGGGCAGCCCTGGGATGGCCAGCCTGTCAAACCTGGGCCACTCACACCTGTGCCCACTTCAGCTGCAGAGTCACTGCACTGGTTACGTCACATAACAGCTGGTCTGCATTTCCTAACAGGAGATGACGTTGCTCTTACCCTCCATTTGGTGACATGTGTTCTCATGTTCCTGCCTTCTATAATATCCTTCCTAAATCCTGTCAAAATGATTTCGGTCACCATGCACATAGCTGAGTTTGAAAGCGGGGCTGTGAATATACAATATAGGTCCTTTACAGAAGAACTATCATTCATTATTCATTCACTCTTTCATTTACCCAACTCATATTTATTGAAGTGCCTACGGGCACTGTTTTAGGGTCAGGCGTATAGTAATTTATATAGCTGACAAAGCTCTTGGCACTGTGGAATTTCCTTTCTCCATGGGGAAGACAGATATTGAATAAAACACCAGGTAAATGGTGTGATTTCAGACAGTGAAACAGCAGGGTAGAGGGTAGGATCCAGGCAATGAAGGTTTGGGGGCAGCCCAGGCTGGCTAACAGTACATTGCATTCCTTAGAAGCTGTGGATCTCCCACCTTGTTCTACCATGGGTAGTTCTCATCTGATCTAACTAGTACATGAGTATTCCGAATGTCTGTGCCAAGCCCGAGAGAGAACTGACACCAAGTAGCAATAACACGCAGGGTGAAGCTGACTGTCGACAGCATGGCCAGCGCAGGGGGGAGGGGAGGCGTGGGGAGAGAACGGACCTTGCTGTGACGCAGGGTGGTGGTTACAGTCTAAGTAGGGTCGTCAAAGACAGTTTCTCAAGTAGGGACTCTTGAGAGCAGATGCCTCATAGTACCAACCTCAGAGGGAAAATGTCATACACAAGAGGGGACGAATCCTGAGCCCAGAAAGCATTTTAGGTATTTGTCTATAAGAAAGGCAATGGGTTTAGGGTATGGCGAGCACAGGGAATCCACAAAAGGTCAGGAGAGGTTAGCAGGCTGGCAGGTGCAGGTCAGGAGGACCTGGCTGACCTTGGTAAGAAGTTGGAGGCTCTTCTTACATGCTGGGGAATGCCATGGGGGGGTCATCAAACTGGAGTGAGTTGATATGATTGGAAATCATTAAACTCCCTGATAAAGACGGCAACGTGAGGAGGACATAATCCATGACTATGGATTATGGATTATCATAATCCATGATAAGTTCTCTGTACAGGTTGACACCAACCCTTGGCGGAGAGGAAATTAAAAATGGGAGCAGACAGGTTGTGCAGGAAGCAACAGTGCAGAGGATTCAGGGAATAGCTGAGACGGCGACCCTCGTGGAGGGACAACCGTGTTAGAGGACAGACACTCTTCACACACGGATAGTGCTCAGGGACGATGCCGGACTATCGACACGCGGAGTCGGCCGTGTCTGGTCAGATCCACTAACCACGGCTCGCTCTGCTGCTTCATGTGAAAAGGAACAACACCTCCGGAAGAGACTAGGAAACCGTCTTCAGTGACTGTGACATCTAGCGATCAGAAGCTGAAATACAGAAAATCAAAGATACTGAGTCTCATCCCCCTCTTAGCAGCTGTGGCGATTCTCCTTCCTTGGGCCTTCCTGCGAAAGCGCCAGCTGCAATCGTCTCTCCTGCTGCAGGGCTCTCAGGGTCCTCTGCAGAGGCCACCCTGTCCCGGGCAATTCCCAGGCCATGACCTGTATGGTGGGGGCTCTGGGATCTGGCAATTTTTACCCCGCGTGGAACTCTAATTAAAGCATCTCTGCTCTAGAGATCCCTGGTGGTCGGACAAAGTGCTCTCAGAGCTGCACCGCAGTCTAAACCGCCTTCTGCCCGACTCTCCTCCCTATGGAGCAGGCGTCCTCAAACTACCGCCCACCTAGGACATTTATCCCGCCAGGTATTTTTGCTGCCACTGCCTGTCCTGCTTAGCAGCCGACTCGTCCCGGGGCCCACAGTCCGGCCCTCCAACGGTCTGAGTGACAGTGACCTGGCCGCCTGTTTAAAGTTTGAGGACCTCTGCGAGAATTCAGACCTGAAGCGTCCTCGATGGTCTTCCCTGCCCCTATTTCTTGGCTTCTTATTGTTCACAGGCATCACCTCCAATAAATCTGTTCTTTCTAACTCCATCTTGGCATCTGCTCTCCAGAGCACCCCAACTGAAACAAAATATGACAAGCTGCTACTAAAAGTTGGAAATGGAGTCTTTCCCACCAGCAGAAACATAGCTTTGTGGGGAAGATCCCACATGCCCCGTCTTCTGTACAAGTACTTCATTCTCTCTGATACAAATTATCCCTACTAGCAGGACAGAGGCACAAAGCCAAATATTCTATGAGATACATTAGCTTTTAGAAAATACATCTTTGATGCCTGAGATAGGAGAAGGCAGGGCCTCTTACAGAAAGAAGAAATTCACAGGGACAGAAAGGCTTAGGATGAAGACGGTGGCAAAAAAGAAACTGAATACAATGAGAGACTTACACAAAATCCCGAAATGCAGCCGCCAATTTACAGTCAGCCTTGGTGGTGATCAAAGAACACAGCATTAAACGTGGAGAACTGAATAAACGGTGCTAACAACCAACTGAACAGAGAAAATAAAACGAGAGAAGAAATCAGAGATATGGGAACTCAACCTACAAATCATGGGCGTTTCCATGGAACAAACATGAACGATTGAAAATGTAACAATAACAACTAGAGAAAAACTTGGCTGAACCGAAGAGAAGCCTGAGTCTGTACATAGAAAGATTTTAATGCATTTCATAGGAAATTAATTTTGAAATAGATACATCATGGCAATTTAAATTTCAAAGATAAAAAAGAATAGTGAACAATCACCCAACCAAGAGGACAAAAAGGATTTACCTACAAAGGCACAGAAATAAAACTGGCTTCAGCTTATTATTTGTAACATTGAAATCTAGAAAATAATAAAGAAGCTACCATAGACTTGTCTCAATTATTCCTCATCTTTCTTAGTCACTTTCCTCGGTGCCAGCTTGCTGGTCATGTTCAAGTCAGTGCCGTGATCTCCCACACTTAGACCCCGACCAAGAAGGGGGGTGGACCACCCTCAGTGGCAGCCCCACCGCAGGCTTCTTCCTATTATTCTTGCACCAGGAGACTACTCTGGCCATGGCATGACCCCTCTGCCCCTGGGCAGCCTTGCTCCTCCAAGGTCATTGTCAGGCAAATATCTGCTCCTTACACTGAAAACACAAACAGAAAAACAGTCTCATAATTCCCATGCAAGGAAGAGAAGATTAATATTTCCAGTGTACAGAAAGCACACAAATCTGAAGAAAGACACTAAGACCCCCAATTTGAAAGAATGACAAAAGGAAGAAGTGAGATAACTAAAAAATGAAGAATTGAAGAAAAACCATGTTGTTGCTAATTGCCATATACAAGATAATCACGCTTACTAGGAATGAAATTAACTGACCAACTTAATGCAAATGGTGGAATCCTATGTCTACTTCTAACATTTTTAATGACGGAAAGGGATATGTTGTGTATTTTCAAAACTGCTCTTGGGAGTAGATTTTGCAGCAAAATTTTTCAGTTAATATGATTTCGTTTCTCAACTACATTTCACTTAATAATTCTGCTTCTGGCAATCACATCTAATAAAACAATATGACAGATAAGCCAATATTTACTCATAAAGATGTTAATTATTAAGCTGTCATAATAAAAAATTAAAAGCAGTGTCAACATCTAAAATAAAGAAAACGTCGAGGAAATGATCATCCATAATTACAATGGAGTAGTGTGTAGCTTTCAAAATATACGTATAAGAAATTTAAGTAATAAGGAAACGCTTTACTATTGTAATCTAATGTTATGAGAGATAGCAGGGTAATAACCCAGTTATCTATGCACAGACATGCTTCAGAAATACTGAGGTTCCAGACCACATCGATAAAGTGAACTTTGCAATAAAGCAAGTCATACAATTTTTTTGTTTTCCAGTGCATGTACCAGTCGTGTTTATACTAAACAGTAGCCTATTAAATGTACAACAGCATTATGTCTAAAAAAAAGCAACATACATACCTTAATTTAAAAATATTTCCATGTTTAAATATGCTAATGATCATCTGAGCCCTCGGTGAGTCCTGATATTCTTGCTAGTGGAGGGTCTTGCCTCCAGTAACCCCTGTCTCATCAGCAGAATGGTGGCTGAAAGTTAGGGTGGCTGTGGCAGTTTCTTACAATAAGAAAACAGTGAAATTTGCTGCATTGATTGACTCTTGTCTTCGTGAAAGATTTCTCTGTAGCATGTGATGCTGTTTGATAGTATTTTACACACTACAGGCCTTCTTTCTAAATTGGAGTCAATCCTCTCAAAAAAAAGAGAAAAATAGTGACAATATAGTGTTCGGAAACAGTAATGGAAAGGTGGACAGGCCCTACTGCCCCTGTCTCTGGTGTGGGTACATTTTAATGAGAAGAAGACAGACAACTAAAGAAATGAACTAGGGAGATAATTTTAGAGCATGATGTATGCTACAAAAACACAATAAAGCAACATGGTATAACAACTAAAGGACTGACTTATCCTAACTGGGCAAGGAAGGTCTCTCTGAGGCAGTAACCTCTGAGCTGAATGACAAGAACTAAGTGATAAGTCACTGGAGGAGCTGGAAGGAGAGCGTTGCAGCGCAAGAGATGCGCCAGCGTGAAGGCCGTTAGCCGGGAAGGCACCTGGCAAAAACCCAAGGAGCAGAAAGAGGTCGCTGAGGTTGAATCACCAGGGAAGAGGAGATGAGGTCAGCGTGTGGGCGAGGCCAGTTCAGGAGGGATGGTGCTTTGCAAGCACCATTAAGAAATTTATATTTTCTTCCTAATGCAAGGGGAAGCTATTGGAGAGCTTGGAGAGAAGTCATTTTAAAAGCTACTTCAATAGCTCCAACCAGAATTGGTAGTGATTTGGACCAGGGTAGTGTTAATGTGATACTTAAGGTTCTCTTTACATTTTTCTCAGGTGCTGTCATTTTTTGCTGGGTGCTCTGATCCTGTTGATTTGCTATCAGACAGATATTTTTTCCTAGCTGTATAGACACATGTGTATAATTAGTCTAGAAGTCGGGAAGTTATGGAAGGCTGCATTTTGAAGGGCTCATGTTTCACTGTACTTGAGGGAATAAATTACTGCATTTCCTTGACTTTAATCTACCATTTATTGAGGATGTACTTTTATTTTATGCACTGCTAAGAAAAAATGTTCCCAATTAAACTATGACACAAGGCTTCCTTCTCATATAAAAAATTTCTTTCACACATTGAAAGGGTCCTTTCAACATTATTATAGACTTTCTTTTACAGTTCTGTTTTCACGTTTTCCTTCATGCAGCAAATTTTTAACTGTAAAGCGAAAGCACGATGTAACCACTTGAGACATTTTAAATGGCAATTAAATCATCCCCTGTGATAACAATAATGCAATACCGCAACTGAAATGGTTATGAAAATACGTAACACTATTTCCACATTTGTGCATTTAAAGGCACCAAGAACCATCCTGATGGTTCCCTGACCAACAATGATTGGAAGACACCATCATTTGCAAGACACATTCTGATTTTATTTATTTATTTATTTATTTTGCACTTTTTTTTTGGCCTGGGCCAGGTTTGAACCCACCACCTCTGGTATATGGGGCCAGGGCCCTACCCCTTTGAGTGACAGGTGCCCCCCC
>NW_003852434.1:1396199-1402340 GCF_000181295.1 Otolemur garnettii
GCACGTTTGTATCCATGTACTTGTGTAATAATTTAAAATGTTCTAAACATGTAAGGATAGATTGAAAAATCAGATTTTCTTCTTCCAGCTGACCCCCCAATTGGATGTTCCACTCCATCATTCTCTACGCAATTTCCTGGGATAGTTTGTTCTCTGGGAATAAGAGAATTATGGTTTAAAAAAATTTTCTTAAGAAACAATTCTACCACTAGTAGTGTAAGCAAGCTTTCTGTTTATTTATTGGTTTTGAGAATGTTTCCTCCAAAAAGGCTAGACATATAATAATACAAGGAAAGTTTTGTCTGTTAGGGAAAGAGAAGTTAGCTGAAAACAAAAAACGCATATGTGGTCAGCACAAAGCTCTTCCAGAGCAAACACAGCGTGCCTGCGAACCCTGATGTGTGTTATAGATTATATTTTATTGCCCAAAAAAGATTTTTTTTTTTTGAGACAGAGTCCATGGCACTCGGTTGCCCAGGCTAAAGTGCCATGGCATCAGCCTAGCTCACAATAACCTCACACTCCTGGGTTCAAGCAATTCTCCTGCCTCAGCCTCCTGAGTAGCTGAGATTATAGGCACCCACCACAACACATGGATAATTTTTCTATTTTTGGTAAAAATGGGGTCTCACTCTTGCTCAGCCTAGTCTCAAACTCCTGAGCTCAAGTGATCTTCCTGCCTTGGCTTCCTGGAGTGCTAGGATTATAGGTGTGACCCATAGTGCCCATCCCAAAAAGACATGTTTAAATCCTAACCTTCGGTACCTGTGACTGTGACCTTTTTTGGAAAGCGTGTCTCTGCCAATGTAATCAAGTTAAGATGAGGTCATATTCCATTAGAGTCAGTCTTGATCCAATGACTGGTGTCCAAAGGGGGAAATTTGGACACAGACTCAGGAAGAATGCTGTGTGACTTTAGAAGCAGTGACAGGAACGATGCATCTATAAATCAAGGAACACCAAGGATTGGGGGCAACCTTCAGAAGATTGAAGAGTCAAGGTGGGATTTTGCCTTGGTACCGTCAGAAAAATGGCCCTGCTATACCTTGATTTTGTATTTCTGGCCTTCTGTCTCAACTATGAGACAACTTTCTGTCATTTTAAGCCATTGGAGTTCATGGTACTTAGTTATGGCAGCCCTAGCAAATTAATGCAGACCACAAAGAAGGCTCTTCGTGGCTGGTTAGGAAGCTTGGGCTTGGTAGCATGGGCAGGTGGGCACTGAAGACCACCTGAGCACAGGCAGCAGCCCCGTGGGGGTGGGGGCCCAGAGGAGTTAGCAGCCAGTGAGGACAGGCACCCACAAAGAGCAGATGACAACTCTGGAGCAGAGGAGTTGCAAAGCAACAGCTTCAATTGCAAAGTTAATAGCTTGGTTCTTCTTTTCCTTCAAGACTGAGCTGAAACGGAACCTCCCTAAAGAGGACTCTGCAGAGCACCACCGCTTACTATCTCTGTTAGCACCTGACTTTAACTTAGCAAGTCTCAGGGTGTTAACTATTTCCCTTTACCCTCTTCTAGACCGTAAACTTCATGAAGGTGGGTGTCAATTCTGTCTTATCCACTATTGATCTCTAACACAGAAAAATGTCTGAAAATTAGCATGTGCTCCAAAGACATTTCTTGAATGAATGAATGAATGAAGTGATCCTTCTAGGGGATCACTCTTCAGTCCTGTGTCTTGGCAGGTGGAAACTGGAGAGCACTGGCTGATTCTGCTCAAGTCCAGACTGCTCGGACCATTCCTCAAGGTCATGGACTCCACATTAATCTGACATCGGACTGCTTGGAAGCACATGCACCAGGTGGGTTATGTTTAGCAGTGAGTGCTGAGGGAGGACAGAGTGACCCTATGGGACGCCACAAGAAATGGAAATCTCTTATGAAATTTGAGAGATTTGGTATTGTAATAATTATCTTCAAATGTTAGAAAACCACTAGCATAGAAGATACCATTGGGGTTTGTTTCATTTATTTTATTTTTCCCTGTTTTCTCAAAGGTCAAAACAGGTACCAGTGAGTTGAATTCATAAAGAAGGAGATTTGAGGAGAATTTCCAAGCAACTCCATGAAGTTCCTGATGTTTGTATCATTAGTATTTCTGTTGCTGCTAAATAATCTTTCATCCAGGGCAATGTATAAAAGATTGAAGTAGCCAGTGAGAGTGAGATGGAGACAGCAGTGAGGTTAAATATATTCAGCAGTCCCTTCCAATCTTACAAATTTATGCTTCTATGAAAGTGGACACACAAAAGTTTCTTAAGTTTACTTGGATTGTTTTATTTAAAAGTACGCACGGAACCTGAGGACTTTCTTTTTAACGTCTATCACATTAGAGTTCAGTATTAGTCAAGACCATTTTCTGAGTATGTTTCTACTCCTACTCTTATAAAATTCGACGATTTGCCTCTACAAACACAATTTTAACAGACTTCTTTTGCACTGTGCTGTTTCTCTGCCAAACATATTGTAAGATACTTACAAAGCGCAAAGTACTTCAGGTTTATTTTAGAGAGGACACATTGAGGTCAGGAAGTAATCCGTTTAATAAATGAAGCTACGCTATAGTTTAATGACTTACAAACATGGCTTAGCAAGTATTAACTGGAACTGGGAAGCAATGAAAGCACCTACAGATTTTCTCAACGCTGAGTGCACACAAACCATGTACTACCCAGCACAGGAATTCTTCTTTGCTCGGAGAGGAGAGACTCTGGTTTACTAACTTGCCAATTTCAATGGCTTGCCAAAATGACAAGTCTCAGGAAAGCATGACAGGACATTTTAATTTATCAATTTTAAGAGATCACATCCGCAGGATCCTGAAAGTAAATGTGTCACTTGGCAAAATAATAAAATTGGGATGTTCTGAGAAATGATGGCATTCTGTCTAATACAAACTGGAATAATAATAAAAATGATGAATATCTTAATTATCCTGAAATAGAGAAAATAGTGAA
The DNA here is from genome assembly GCF_000181295.1 of Otolemur garnettii. NCBI lineage: Eukaryota > Metazoa > Chordata > Mammalia > Primates > Galagidae > Otolemur > Otolemur garnettii. The sequence continues at coordinate 1,399,160 of NW_003852434.1, forward strand.
TTGTAGGAATATAATAGATGTAGGGCACATTCTTGTCTACATCCACATTTTATTACTTGGATGCAGCACCACTTATATAACCACACATTGCTTGCTGGAGAGAAAATTCAAAAAAAAAAAAAGGCATCATGTTGTTACTTGGGATTTTGACATTTAAGTCCAGCTACAAACACAAATCATCATCAGGCCTTCTTCATATTTCAGCTCCTATCTAATTGGAAAAGAGCTCATATCCTCTTCACCAAGCTGTGCCTGCAATAAAAAATATAAATTGTGTGGTGCGTGAGGTGCATAGTGCCTTATTAGCAGGGAGAGGAAGAGAGGTGGCAGGCAAAGGACAGTCACAGAAATAAAATAGTATGTCACAAGGCATCCACAAAGTTATACTTATCAAAATCTGATCCATGAATCATATCCTGGAGATTTGTCTAGTTCAAACACAAGTCCCTCTATTTACTGATTCTGATTTTATAAGTGCTGTCAATAAAGAATGACATCCCGACTAGAGACACCTCCTGAATGCTGCCTTAACAGCATTATGATGTCACTCCACCCACGTCAGCTAAGCCACAGGATCCATTATCTGATTAGTACATTTCAAACAAAATCAAGTCTTTGTAATTCTGTCAACATGATTTGTCACATAGAAACATTGTGAACCTCCGTGAAGTAGTTATCAGTTATCGTCCAGCGGTAGTGTGGGCCTGCAGGAGTTACTCTAGCTTTCTAGTAATAGCCATGGCAGAGCCCGTGCCACTGAGACACATGGGGTTATTTTGTTGTCGTCATTTCCTCAGTGAGTTCCTTAGCTACTTATGACTCTCACAGGACCACACAGTAAATCTTTGGAGTTGGAACGATAACTGATAACACTGCTGAGTCATATTTGTGTTTATTTCAAAAGCAATTATGGTGATTTATGCTTAGGAAGAAAACATAATAAAAGGAGACTCTCCTAGTTCTCCATCTCCTCACAACCATAAATTTTAATTGCTTGTTATTTTTTGATTCAAAATGCAATGAAAGGACCTACGCACTTTCTCAAAGCTGAGTGTACTTTTCAGAAGCTAAAGTAATGTGTTTAAACATGCTCCGAGGCTGGTCTTTGTAACAACAAACAATTCAAAAACGTGATTAGGTCAAGTTAATTAGCTAACCACCAACTCAGAAGCAAAACCTTTAGTTGTCAATGGTAGGAATTCACTTCATGTGAATACTAAGCTATTAGAGCTATTTATATGTTTGTTTAGAGATTCCAAGTGATTTTTTTAAAAACGACTTCCTCTTTGCTTAAGCTATTTATACTTATTATAGCAGAGGGAAAAAAAGTTTTTTCAAAATATGATAGGTTCATTCAGAGTTATAGATGGACACACTTCATAGAAGTTATTCTCCTTATGATACTAAGGATGAAAATATAAGCACCTTGCAGTACTCAATAATCTAAATACAATAGGTATGAGAAATTTTAGAATAGAGCTATGCCCATTGTCTCACACAAGCATAAAGCTATAAATGAAATAAAAGAGAAAGAGCTGAATATTAGGCTGAAAATGGAACTAATCACTCCAATGTTACATTTGAGGTGTCTCACATTTGAGCTGCCTCTATGTACATTCTAGTCTAAGGATTCATGGTGTTTATTGCCCTAACACTTGGATGTTAGAAGTTAGAAAGAAGAGAAAAAAATACCTTAAAATTGAAAAGCTAGGAATACTTATCAGCATAGTTTGGAAATAGATGATATTTGGAGAATTTCAGGCAAAATAAACGGCAATATGTAAGTAAATTGTAAAAGAATAAGTGGGAACTTGGGGAACACTTACCTCAACACTTCAGAGGAATTAATCTGTTTTTGAGAAAAAGTAGTTTTAATTATTCAGCAGTAAAAATACATACTGTTCTAAGTCCTGTGGAAAAATATAATCAAATATGGTTTTTCAGTGCAGAGAACTTATTATCTCATCGAATTCTAATCAAAACGCAGAACACAATAGAAGTGATGTATCGCTCAGTTCTAAACTGTTGACTAAACACTTCTGAGTCAAGATGTCTGACTTTATCCCTTTTTCCTCAAAAAATAATATTAAAATGACATGAAAACAAAACCACAGCAATCCTGTGAAGCCAAGGAATGTGTCCTCAGAACACCAAACCACAAAAGCATTTCTGATGAGAATTAACTGATGGAGAAATGCAATAGAACGGAATCATTAAATAATACTAACTTCAAAGGCAATGGGGCCTGGAGAGAGTATGCTGTAGTTTTCTTGTTTGCTGGGCAAGTTTCCTATTTCCAGAAGCTGACTCTCAGTAACTCTCTTTCAGCTAAAACAATAACAATAATTAGGGCCCTTTATAATGGAAGCCTGGGAATAGAGAAGCAGGACCATGCCCAGGGTGACATACTATAACCATAGGACATAAAGCCCCTACATTTGGAAAGTATATAACAAGCATTCCCTAAAAGAAAGCTAAGCTAGCCTTGTTTTTTGCTATATGAACATGCACAAGTGAGATGTCAAGTTGCTCAATCTATATTCACCTCCAGAACAACATAAACTTTCATTTGAACACTGAATAGCTTCTTACTGCCAACAGGAGTTTAAAATATCAACCAGGTATATAATAAGCAAATAAATATCAAGCAGCTATTTGAAGAAAATCAACATGAAAGAGATCTAATAAAAGTGGCTGTATGTGAATCTATGAGGGGTAGCCCTCAAGCCAGCATAGGCTGTTACTCATGACTACCAGAAGGCATCATGGAACTACACACAAGCTATAAGGGGCAAGAAATCTCTCCATCCATGGATCAGAGCAGAGCAGCTCCCAAGCCAGTTCATGTTTACAATTGACTAGTTGGGGCCTTCACTCACTCTGCAATGTGGGCACCACCAATGACAACCACAGAGAATTAAGAGGCAGGAGATGCCGGAGGGGGGCAGTGTTAAACATTCACAGTGCATCTGCCAGTCTTTTTCCAGCTCAATCCTCCAGAGGAGAACACACATGAGTCATCCATGGACCTCTCCTTCTTTGCACTAAGCAGGAGAGTTTGAAGTAGAGAATAGGTCCACTGCAAGCTTATCTGTCTTGACTTGAGAGAAGAAATTTCAGAAGAGAAGGAACCAGAATAAGAATTCTAGCAACATGAAGAAATACCCCAAAATGGTCACTA
>NW_003852434.1:1402694-1404207 GCF_000181295.1 Otolemur garnettii
CAAAGATGCATAAAGAGAATAAAGAAAAATAAGCAATCACTTTGAGAAGTGTGGAATTAGGCAGAGTGGGCCAATATGTAAATTATAGCTATCTCTGAGGTAGAAGAAAATAAAATTATGGAAAATCTATTCCAGGCAAAAATTGAGGAAAACTTCCCAGGTACCATAAAAGATTCAAGTATCAAGAGACAAGAACATCATCAAACACTGAGATGATTTACAACAAAAAGGACATCTCCAAGACACATAATCAAACACAAACAGATATGACCTGGCCAAAGTCAAAGCCGCAATAAAGGAGAAAAGTCTAAAACCTACAAGATGAAAACAACTAACCTACAAAGGGAAGCAAAATAAGCTAACAGCAGACTTCTCAGCAGAGACCCTATAATCCAAAAAGGATTAGAGTTTCATTTTTAGTCTTCATAAACAGAACAACTACCAGCCAAGAATCTTGTATCCTGAAAAACTAAGTTTCATAAATAATGGAGAAATAAAGACTCTTCCAGATAAGCAAACATGAAGGAAATTCGTCACTATCCCCTGGCCTACAAGAAATGTTCAGAACTGCATTATACATGGAACAACATAATAAATATCCACCAGTGCAAAACCACCCAAACATCAAAGTTCACAGGTTCAATAAAACAAGCCACAAGAGCAAAAACAAAACAAAAAATGTATCATCCAACATGATAAACCAAAATATCAATGTTAATACTGAATGTTAATAGTTTGAATGGCTCACTATAAAGACATAAACTATCTGAATGGATCAAAAACACATCTCAACTCTATGCTCTCTCAAAGAAACACATCTATTCCACACATGCTCAAGGTAAAGGGATGGAAAAAATATTCCATGTAAATCAAAAGCAGCCAGCTGTAACCATTCTCACATTAGGTAATATAGAATTTAAATCAACAATGGTTAAAAGAAAAATACAAAGATGGTTGTTATGTAATGGCAAAGGGAGCAATTCCACAAGAAGACATAACAATTCTAAATATAAATATATGCACCTAACACAGAGTTCCTGGTTTAATAAAGCAAATTCTACTAGATCTAAGCAAAGTAATGAACATTAGCATAACTGTCAGGGACTTCACCACTAACAGAACTGGACAGAATATTGAAGCAGAAAATCAATAAAGATATACTGAACTTAAAGGGGACTCTATAACAAATGTACCTAAAAGATTATCATAGAAAATTCCAAATTTCTATTTCTATTCCAATTTTCTAACAAAACTACTTAATATACATTGTTCTCATCACACATGGGAAATTCTCTAAGACTGATCATAATCAGGCCATAAAATAAATCTCAGCAAATTTTTTAAAAAATTAAAATACACCATGTTCTTTTTCAGACCACAGTGGAGAAATACTTATATCTACACAAAGTCATGGATTAAACAATCTAGTGTGAAATGATCCTTCAGTCAATGATGAAATTAAGATGGAAACCAAATGATTTCTCAATCTGAACAAGCAAGAAGACATACATTT
>NW_003852434.1:1404733-1405740 GCF_000181295.1 Otolemur garnettii
AAAGCCAGGAAAGTTAAAAAAAAAAAAAAAAGAAGAAGAAGAAAGAAAGAAAGGAAAGGAAAGGAAAATAGAAAACTATAGACCAATATCTCTCATGAATCTAGAAGCAAAAATCCTCAACAAAATTCTAGCAAACCAAAATCAATGATACATCAAAGGGATAATTTGCCATGATCAAGTGGGATTCATCCCAGGAATGTAAGGATGGTTTAGCACAGCAGTTCTCAACCTGTGGGTCGTGACCCTTTTGTTCCATTTGTAACAACGCAGCAATTAGGAAGGCTGAGAACCACTGGTTTAGCATACGAAAATTAATAAATGTGATTCACCAAACAAACAGAAGCAAAAACAAAGACTGTATAATTATCTCAACATATGCAGAAAAATCATTTGAGAAAATCCAGATGCTTTCATGATAAAAGCCCTCAACAAACTAGACATAAGGAAAACATACCTCAACATACAGATAAACCTATAGCCAACATCATTCTGAACGGGAAATAGTAAAAAGCATTTCCATTAAAAACTAGAACAACTTCTAAGAGTGTTATTATATCAGTATTTTTCAAGAAATTGAAACTGGAGAGGGCTGGGCATATAGTGTAGAATTTGGTTGAAGAATTCAAGTGCCCCCCAGCACGAAATGTATGGAGGAAACATCACCCCACCTGGTCTTCAGTGAGTCAGTGCTGATAGAGCCCAAACAGTGAGATATTGACTTTGCACTCAAAGCATTGTGCAGATGACCTTCCTGGGTAAAACAGGACCCTTCCCTTACATTATGTCCAGGTAACATGTCAAAACAGATCCTGTTAGACGTTCAAAAAAAATAAAAAATAGAACAAGACAAGGGTGCCTACTGTGACCACTTCTATTTAATGTAATGCTGCAAGTTTGAGCCAGAGCAACCAGGCTAGAGAAAGAAATTATGAATATTCAAATTGAGAAAGAGGAAGCTAGACTATTGCTTCTTGGTAATAATATGATTGATTTTGTATGAGCTTGAA
>NW_003852434.1:1406190-1408169 GCF_000181295.1 Otolemur garnettii
AAGAGACCAAATACCCAAAGAAACCTTAAGCAAAAAGAACAAATCTGGAGGCATCCCATTACCAGAATTAAAACTATACTACAAGACTGTAGTAACTAAAACAGCATGATATTGGTGCAAAACTAGAGACATAAAGCAGCGAAACAGAAAAGAAAAACTAGATATAAGACTATCCACATAAAGCCAAATGATCTTTGACAGATCAGACAACTACAAACACTGGGGGAAAGAATCCCTAATCAATAAATGATGCTGGGAAAATTGGATAGCCATACATAGAAGAATGAGGCAGGAGCCACATATCTGATAAAAATATTCAAAATGGATGAAAGACTTAAATGTGAGGCATGAAACAATACGAACTCTAGAAAAACAACATTGGAAAAACTCTTCTAGATATTGGTCTAGACAAAGAATTTGTGAAAAAGAACTAAATGGCAATCACAGCAACAACAAAAATAAATAAATGGGACTTGGCTAATTACAGAGCATCCGCACAACTAAGGAAATAATCAACAAAGCAAATAGACAATCTACAGAATGAGAGAAAATAGTCACAAGCTATAAATCCAATAAAGGGCTAATGCCCAGAATCTATAAAGAAGTCAAACAAATTGGCAAGAGAAAACAAAATAACCCTATTAAAATGTGGGCAAAGGAAATGAAAAGAAGCTTTTAAAAGAAGATAGACAAATGACCAACAAACGTAAGAAAAATGCCCAACATCACTAGTCATCAGGGAAATACAGTTTAAAACCACAATAAGATACTACCTTGTCTTTTCCGGGAAGGTTATTTTTTTTTAAAAAACCATAGATGCTGGCATGGATGCAGAGAGAAAGAAATGCTTTTTCACTGTTGGTGGGACAGCAAATTAGTACAACCTCTATGGAAACACTATGGAGATTCCTCAAAGAATTAACCTTTTCTATCTTATGGCACATTTGAACCAATAGTTAAACTTCCATGGCACACTTAAATTATGTTGATCAAAAAAAAAAAAGAGTAAAGAAAAGAATATACTTACTGTGCTTTGAAATTCTTTTGAAAATAATTTCGTTAATAATCTTTAAAATTTTTTGCAGCACACCTAAGATCCTCTCACAACACACCAGTGTGCTGTGGCACACCACTTGACAATTACTGCTCAAAGAAATAAATATAGACTTATGATTCAGGCAAGGAATCCCACTATTTTGTCTCCGCCTAAAGGAAGAAAAAGTCATTTTATCAAACAGACACACGTAGTTTGATGTTTCTTGCAGCACAATTCATCATTGCAAAGATGGAGAATCAACCTAAGTACCCATCAATTCATGGGGGGATAGAGAAAATGTTATACACACACACATACACACACCATTCCTTTTCAACTATGAAAAGGAATGAAATGTCTTTAGCAGAAAGGGATTGCCTATCAGGTACAATGAACATGGTGATGGACATGCTAAAAGCCCTGACCTAAGCATCATATAAGACATCCATGTAACAAAACATGTGTACCCCTTTACTACCAATAAATAGAGACATAAATAGAGCTATCATTCTATCCAGCAGTCCCACTATTGGGCATTTACTCACATAAAAGAAGTAACTTTATCAAAAAGACACCCACACACTAATGTTTCTTGCACCATAATTCACGATTATAAAGACGTGGAATCTGCCCATCTACCCAAATGCCTATCAAATGAGTGGATTAACACAATAAGATATCCGTATACTATAGAATACTATTCAGCCATGAAGAAGAAGGAATTAAGGCCTCTTTCAACAATTTGGAAAGAACCAGAGGCCATCAACCTAAGTGAAGTATGTAGGGGTCCTCAAACTTTTTAAACAGGGGGCCAGTTCACTGTCCCTCAGACCGTTGGAGAGCCAGACTGCTGGCCCCGGGACAGTCGGCTGCCGCAGGACAGGCAGTGGTGGCAAAAACACCTGGTGGGCCGGATAAATGTCCTAGGCGGGCCACATGTGGC
>NW_003852434.1:1408828-1409968 GCF_000181295.1 Otolemur garnettii
AATACCATTTTTTACCTTTTATACTGTATCTTTACACTACCTCTACTATGTTTAGGTATGCTTAAATACACAAATATGTACCATAGTATTACAATTGCTTACACTCAGGATTCAGGACAGTTACATGCTGTACATATTTGTAACTGAGGAGCGATAGACTACGTCATACATCTTAGGTGTGCAGTAGGCCCTGACATCCAGGTTTGTGTGAATACAATTGATGATGTTTGAACCCAGTGAAATTGTTTGACAACCTATATCCCTTTCATTAAGAGACATTGTACTACATGTTTAAATTATGTAATTTATAGAAAATAATGAGCTATGTATTAACATGGAAAGTCACCAAGAAAAAAGAAAGCATATCAAAAAGCAATTTATTTAAGATAACTCTATTAACTTTATACAACATAAAATCACATTATACGTAATATCATTATAAGGTATGATAATGATACAATAACATGCACTATTTTACAACATACTCTAAAAACACACATCTCTAAAAGTTCTCTAAGGACGTAGCACCATCTCCAGAGTGATTAAGAGTGTGAAAAAACAGGCAGTGAGAGAGACTTTGACATTTACTGCACGGGCTTCTGTATTACATGAATTTTTTATAGTGTGTGATTTTGAATTGCTTTGTAAACAGAAATTATAAAGCGTTCGAAAAAGAAATTTCATACTTCAATTATTTATAATAAACAAAGGTATGCTTAGCATTTGATTTGGCTTCGCCTCAGACATGATCTTAGTAGAAATATGTGAGATAATTTTAATAAAGCAGTGAGTTTTAGTTTGGTGTGACCTGGCAACCTATTATAGAATTCTCTTTTTATTTTTCTTGCCTTGAATTTAGCTGGGCAAACAAATGGTTTCTGTGGCAATACTGATGATATCTAAACATCACTAAACACTTGTACTATGCCCTGTAAATACATTACACAAATTACCTTACTTATTCCTCACACCAGTCTCTTGTAATAGGTGCTAACCTTATACCCATTTTATTGATAAAAGCACTAAGCTTGACGAGATGAGGTGAAGTTGGGATTGGCATCCAGGCAGCCTGGTTCTAGGACTTGTTTTTGTGACTTCCACTTTCCGTAGTTCCTCAGACTCAAAATCGTATCTATGACT
>NW_003852434.1:1409988-1416216 GCF_000181295.1 Otolemur garnettii
AGAGTGATTAAGAGTGTGAAAAAACAGGCAGTGAGAGAGACTTTGACATTTACTGCACGGGCTTCTGTATTACATGAATTTTTTATAGTGTGTGATTTTGAATTGCTTTGTAAACAGAAATTATAAAGCGTTCGAAAAAGAAATTTCATACTTCAATTATTTATAATAAACAAAGGTATGCTTAGCATTTGATTTGGCTTCGCCTCAGACATGATCTTAGTAGAAATATGTGAGATAATTTTAATAAAGCAGTGAGTTTTAGTTTGGTGTGACCTGGCAACCTATTATAGAATTCTCTTTTTATTTTTCTTGCCTTGAATTTAGCTGGGCAAACAAATGGTTTCTGTGGCAATACTGATGATATCTAAACATCACTAAACACTTGTACTATGCCCTGTAAATACATTACACAAATTACCTTACTTATTCCTCACACCAGTCTCTTGTAATAGGTGCTAACCTTATACCCATTTTATTGATAAAAGCACTAAGCTTGACGAGATGAGGTGAAGTTGGGATTGGCATCCAGGCAGCCTGGTTCTTGTTTTTGTGACTTCCACTTTCCGTAGTTCCTCAGACTCAAAATCGTATCTATGACTTTGTGTGTTCTGTGCCACGTGTGCTGGCTCTTGGAATATATTTGAGATTAAATCAGTGTGTTAAATCTCTTAATCCCTGAAATCGAATAGATCGTAACAAAATTCAAAATCAGTTAGCCATGCATGATATTCCTAATTTATTTGCTGTACCAATAATAATAATCCTTTGAGTAGACTCCACATTACTGAGGTAAGGCAAGCTGTCAGTTGTTATTTTGGCATTCTTTTATTTTATTGACTGCTCTGGCAGCCATACTTCATTCAGTGTGACAGTAATTACTGCCTGACTTTCCTCTTTTGTTACAGAGCATCAATATTGATCCTCTTCCTAGCTCAACATTCTTAATGTGACTGAATATTTACTGCTAGTCTTGACTGAAAGTATGATAAATGATAACATATATCAAATTCCAAACAGTCATAAGTTCTGAATAAGATGAAAGTATATTCAGTTGAAGGGCCGTATTCTGAGGGTTCTTTCTTTCCCTCCCCTGGACTGTGATCAGAGGCTCAGTCTCTTCCTCTTCCATGGTTGCCTTCTTCTCGTTTAAGTGAGGAAGAAGACCTCTCTGGTGGAACCTACTTTGAACTGCTGGGCTATCACAGGATCTTCTGTGTGGGTAACAGTGAAGAGGCAAATATGAGGTGTAATTTGCTTTTAGTCCTGATGGTCCCTTTACCTCATTACCACCAAAACCTAATTTTCTGAAGGGTTAAGATAAATATATTAAATGTGAGTGCTTAAAGGAAAATATTTTATAATGTCACAGGATTAGGAAACAAAAGAAAATACTTTCAAGTATTCATGGTATTTGAATTTGTTTAGTAATCTAAGAGAAAAGCATAAAAAGTAAATTTGGCCTTTCACATTTGTCCTTGGGGTGGTTTTCCTTGATGATCTGTTCTCAAGTCATCGGTTTTGGAAAGAATCTCAGAGAGTAAGCAGTCTCCACACCACTGTGAGGAAATTAACCCTTTACCCCAAAGTTGGTTTGAAGTATTTTTTTTAAATTTTATTTTTTTGAGACCGAATCTTGCTCTGTCACCCAGGCTGGAGTGCACTTTGCTATACCTTATACCAATTCAGATTTGAATGCTACTCTCTGTAACACAGTGAAGAGAGAATGTTTCTAAGTGCTCTATCTAATACTCAGGATGGCAAGAAGGAGGGTGGGTCTTTCTTTTACGTAGAGAAATAAAGATTGCTTAATCATGCCTACCTAGTGTAAAAAAAAAAAGTTTTCTTTTATCAGTTTTAAATGATTGGCTTTTATCTATTCTTTTATATTTGAGAAATTTTAATCTCAACTGATCTGAAATGTTTTATTCATTCTTCAAATTTATAAATCATATAGAACCAAGATAAAATTTTCAAAAATCATTTTGTATACATAAATACCTTTCTATGGAGTTCAAGTTACGTTATGAGTTTTGTTCAAGCAATTCTTGCATTGATGTTGAACTCATAAATATTGTCAAAAGACTATAATATAATGAACTGTGACTATATCTCCTGAGTAATCTGTATAGTCTACTCATCTTCTGAGTTAATCTGCTTTCTTAACTTCCACAGCTATTGCTGTGAAGAGAATTTTCCGTTGGAAATGGCATAGATATATGTATTCAATTTATAACATGTAATGTGTTGTCAATAATTGGAAATGTTTTCAGAAAAACTTATTTGCATATTTAAGAAGAGTTGCGGTTGCTAAGCAAACATCTCTATTATTACAAATAAATATTTGAGGAAGATCATTCAGGATGGAGGACAAGTCTCTGCAGCTTGAAGATTTTCATGATCAAACCAAAAGGTCTAGCTAACAGGTTGGAATATGAGTAAGCTCTGTGAAAGCAGGAATCATTGATGCATTTACTCATGTATTCCAAATGCCTAGAATAAGCCCAACACGGAGTTGGTTAGTAGTAAATATTTGTTGAATAACTTAATTAATTAAAGCTCCATTTTTTATTTGATATACAAGAAATTAAATGGAAATGATTTACCATCTGACTTTGATATTAAAGAGTAAGGTCTCATTTACTGAATTCCAAAGTGTATTACCCAGTCTTTGTCCTTCTCCTGCCCTCATACCCAATAAGGGACAGATATTACAAGGCTGGAGTTACAATCCTTGGGTAGAAGAGGGGACAATTATAAAATTGGGAAGATTAGGGGCATTGTGGGTTTGAAAGCTCCCCATTTGGGGGCTAGAAAGCCCTTTATTTCTTGAACTTTTGCTGTTTTAAATTCAACATTCACTAAATAATTATTGAATAGTCACTCTGTGCCAAGCACAGGTTTAGACACTGAAGGTACAGCAATAGTTAACACAGATGAAAATTCTTTTCCTGTTCAATTAGGGTTTGGGGCAAGGAGATAGATCAGTTTTAAACAGGAACGATTAGAAAGAACAATTGATTGATTGGTTGATTGACTGGCTGATTTCAGACAGTGACAAATGCCAGAAAGTAAATCTTAAGAATAGCTTAATATGGTAGAGAATGACAAGTGTAGAACACATACACACACACACACACACACACACACACACACACACTCTGGACAGGGATGTCCAGGGTCCTTGAGGAGGGAAAGTAGGAGTGAGATCTGAATGATGAGATGGGATCAGCACTGGGAAGACGTACGCAATCTTTTCCATGTGGAGAGTGAAAAACCACGGAGACTCCCAGACAGAAGCAATCTTGGCAAGTGCAAGGATCTGATCCTATGCCAGCATAACCAGAGGACAGCAAGCCAGGAGGGATGAAAATGTAGAGAATGAGATCAGAAAGGAAGGGGGTACAGCCATGGAAATACTGCATTCCTAGTTCACTGGGAAGCCAGTGGATGCTTTAAAGCAGGAAAGTAACACAGCTTGATGTTTTTAAGAAGATCAGATTAGATGTTTTGTTTTTCCTTTTGGCTATGTATCTTTTGCCTAAAAAATATCTTTCACTCTAGAGATATAAGAAGAGGTGAAGGCCCAAGATAAGAAAAGAGCTGAGGAGAGACACTTAGGAGGGAGAGTTCCTTGCTAGTTGAGAATTCTTTTAAGAATCACCAAGGGGGACTTGTTTAAAATATGGATTCTAGAATCTACTCCTAAGAGATTCTGATTCAAAGATTCTTAAACAGAAACAAGACCTTGCATTTTAACAATTACCCCAGCCAATTCGGATGTGTAAGTGGCTGACAGATCACTTTGGTTCAGGAATTATTTCCAACTGAAAAGAAAAGATTCAAGAAAGTCGTTTAGGTTAACCAATTCAGTTCACTATTAGGGGAAAATAGCAGGGATTTTGGAAGGTGCTTTGTCCAGGAAACAATTACGTCCTTAAATAGAATTGGATCTCTGGTGGAAGCAAGTCTTCAGATGAGAGAGAGAGAGAAAGAAGTGGGCACGAAGATAGAAATCGGGTCCAAGGGAACCCCATATTTTAGCAGGACATCAATCCCTTCTTTAATTCTTGCCCCAGCTCTTTATCATTGTGATTGCAGATGCCACTGTTCATTACATTCTCACTTCTTGAATCGCAGGAAATCTCATCTCTCATGGTAACAAATCTTTGATACTGGCTTTTGCGTCTCTTTTAGCAACATACACAGACAACTACCATGGATAACAAGCCTCTGAACTCTCCCCGGGTCTCCCTTCACAGGAAATAGTCAAGCTGACTCTTCCTATTTCCTTCTTAATTGAAGGGAAATAAAATAATCATGACCCCTTTTGCACAAGTAGTCCCTCCTCCCAGCAGAGCCCTGGTAACCACTGTGCTACTCTCTGATTGTATGAGGCAAACTTTCGTAGATTCCACATATAAGTGAGACCATGCAATATTTGTGCCTTTTAAATTTTTTGTTTAGTTCATATATTTATTTATTTTTATTGATACATATTAAACATATATAGTATACATATTTTCAGAGTATAGGTATTAATTAACTTGATGCATTCATATATTCAAATCAATGAAGTTAGGTTATCTATTACCTGCACCCATTTTGTTCTGCAACTGCAGTGTGAGAAATTCAAACTTGGCTCTCAGCCCTCCAAGAATATAGAAGGGGCTGGACATAGAGCTCCCAGTAGAATTCCATATGCCCTCACAAGGTCTGGTTTGTCTAAAAGGATGCTGCCCTGAGCGTATGGCCTCAAGACTTAAGAAATATTGCTCTATCCAAGGCAATAAAGACGTCATTGCTTTAATTTGTATATTTAAATCTACAATTTATCCAAAGGTGATTTTGAGGTGTGGTATAAGATAGAGATCAATTAGATAGCCAATTAGCCCATCACCATTTATTGAATAAGAAAAGGGTTATTCTTCTCAAGCTACTTCCATCCTTATCACATCGTCAGCACAATCACTTTCATCATCATCACTTCTTTATAAACCCATCTCCTCCACTAAAGCATAAGCACCTTTGAATAAGACTTTTTTAAACCAATTTTCCTCTGTCCCTTCCACAGATGCCAGTTAAAAGTCCATGTCCACTAAATGTTTATTTAATACCTATATCATGCCCATCTAAAATATGGGTAGAGTTCGTGTAAGAAAACATGGTTAGTTTTCGAGTCTGAGCATCTTGGCTTAGTGCATTATTTGAAAAGGTATTTTTAATAACAGAATGTGGAGGGAAGTGAAGGTGCTGCAGATATTTAAACAAGAGAACTGCTAAAAAACTGGTGATAGAATAATCTTTTGATTTTTTACTACATTCTGGTAAGTTGGATGTGGATTCTCAGAAAACCATCAAATGGACTTTAGGAACATAAAAAATGGAATAAAGAATTCTAGGAGCTAACATCAGTTAACTGAGAACAAGCCAGGATAGACTAAATTTAATAGCTTTTTCATAGTAAACTTAGTTTGGTAAAGTGGGAGAATGTAGTTTACATGTTTTAGAAATGCACTCAGTATGCCTTCTCATGATGTCCTGGTGAATAAGAGCTGGGACTGCCAGACAACGAGTTTCTGCTTAATAGAGAAACCATGACTTTTTAACTCTATACTAAGCTTGACCTCTACTGTGCTGCCATAAGTCACTGTCAATGAATAGAGCGTTCTCTGCTGAGCATAAAACCAGACTCAGAACCTGGCTGTTTGATGAACTGGTGAGCGTCTGGCCCACTTCAGTGAGCACAGGGCTTTTGTCTGGAGCTAAAATAGAGTGGCAAAGTTGGAGGACAGATGGAGAAGAAAGATGCAGGGGACAGGGCTGGGCGAGGCAGGATGGCTTGAATCTCTCTCTGCTGTCCTGAGGACAAGAGGGATTAGGGTCGGGGGGTTAAAAGATGTTTTCATAAAGGACACTTGGAGACACTTGAAGCCGTGGTACAAGAATGTGACTGCTCTGGGACAGTGAGTATTCCTCCCAACTTTGCCATTGACCACTGAGGGCTTTGTGGCAGCCTGTGAGCTCAGAGGAGCCACCTCAGGAGATTCCTATGAAGAACATTGGCAGCAGAGGTCATGAGGATGTGACTCAGTGAAGAACACAAGCCATCAAGTGACACAATCTGACATCCCAGAAATAACTAGTGGTGACTTTGCCAGGGAACTGAAGAAATCCTTCAGTATCAAAGACAGAAGCTAAGCCACTATAATTGGAAATTGATGTTAATGT
>NW_003852434.1:1424680-1429294 GCF_000181295.1 Otolemur garnettii
TATCGAAGGTAAAGTAAGGTCACAGGTGGAACTTAATCCAATATGACTAGTGTTGTTATACAAGGAGGAGATTAGGACACAGATGTGCACAGAAGGAGCCTTGTGACACAGAGAGAAGACAAGCCAAGGAGAGAGGTCTCAAAGGAAACCAAACTTACTGACATCTTTGTATTGTTTCAGGTTAATTTGGGGGTACAAAGAATTAGGTTACAATGTTTGCAGTTGTTGGGTAGAGTCCCGCTTATATTTATGGCTCACCCCCAAGAGGTGTGCCATATACCCTAACATTGTGCCCATAAAGTGGGGGCACAGCCTTCCCCTCTCTCCTCTCCCTCCCTCATCCCCCAACCCCAAGCTTGAAATTGATTTGAGTTTTTCCCTTATGTGGGCATGTATTAGATTGTCTACTGGATTCATATTAGTATTGAACACGTTGAATTGCTTCTCCATTCTTGTGATACTTTACTAAGAATAATAGGTTTCAACTTCATCCAGGGTGAAAAGTCTATAAAAAAGATGTAAAGTCTACATTTTTTTCAATGGCTGAATAGTATTCTATAATGTACATATACCACAGTCTGTTAATCCATTCCTATTTCTTAGTCTCAGACCTTGGCCTCAAGAATTGAGAGAAAACAAATTTCTCTTGTTTAAGCCACCCTGGCCGTGGTCCCTTGTTAGGTAGCCATAGAAAACCAATGCAATTCCCAACTGAGGTCTGCGTAACATGGAAGGTTCCCTTTATGCCCTTTAGTGACGTGATTTTATAAAAGTTTCTAAAAGTAAAAACAGTCTTACACTCCTATCTACCATACCTACCAATTTTTCTCCCTTATCTACCAATCCCCTCTGGACATTGATAACACATTTTTTAAGGGTATACGTCCTAAAACCTCAGGTTCAGTGGGACGACATGTCTGCTTCCAGGTGTCATAAGCATAGACTGTAGATCCTGGGGACTAATAACAAAATTTATTCTTTCCCTATGATTTCTCTCACTTTATCTGGCAAGAAGAAATCAATATTTTTTGCCTTTGAAGAACATTGCAGAGCGTATATTTGGGATGGAGTATGGTAGGCTGAATAATGACATCCTCCAAAGATACCCACATTGTAATCCCCAGAACTTCTGAATATTTTACCTAAAATGGGAAAAGAGATTCCACAGGTATGATTAAATCAAGGATCTTGAAATGGGGGAGATTATCCTGGATTATCATCATTACATAATCACAAAGGTCCTCATAAGTGAAAGAGAGAGGCGGTAGAGCTTGAGTTGGAGATGTGATGATGGACATGAAGAGGAGAGAGAGAGAAAGAGAGAGAGAGGATTGAGGGCACAGCACTGCTGACTTTGAAGATGGGAGAAGGGGCCACAGCTATGGAATACAGCTGGGAAAGGCCAAGAAACAAATGTTTCTCCTAGAGCCTCCAGCAGGGACATAACCCTGCCGACTTTAGACTTCTGACCTCCTGTACTTTAAGATAATAACTCTGCTCTGTTTGGAGCCACGAAATTTATGGCAGTTTAATACAGTAGTAACAGGAAACTTAACAGTGGACACTGCAGAGTACCCCTGCACACAGGAGCCCCTCCCTGGTCCTCAAACTATCACAGCAAGGACCGGAAGCATGTGAAGACCCTTAATTCCACTCTCTGCTGGCATGTGAATGAAGCTGTGCCCTCATCTGCCTCCCTAACTGGCTTGCCCGGGAGAAGGGTGGGCAAGCTTGCATCTCTGGAATCCACAGCACTTCCTGTCCACTCCTACCCACAACCTACGCAGGCTATCCGCACACTGAGCTCTAGTCCCACTGTCCGCCCCAGGCTCCCTCCTATTCAGTCCAATGCCCCAGGCCTCAGCAATGCTACTTTTCAGTAGGAGAAGCCCCTCTATAAGAAGTGGGATTGAGAGGAGAGAAGTGTGGGTGCAGCAGTACATGCATCTCGGCTGATAGTATAAAATTGGATTCTGAGGAAGAGCAGGGATGAAAGAACAGCTTAGAAAGACACAAGTGTCACGTCAGTGACGCTGCCTGTCTGACCTCACTTTGCCTTTGGTTTATGTTGCAATAAAATTAACCTGCACCAGTGCTGGCATATTGACTGTGGGGTTTTCCTCAGCACTGAATCAATCAAGCAAGACTTAATGGGTTCACAGCAAATGGATCAAAATTTCATTTCAATTCTGACATTTAAAAGCAGAGCATTACAAGTAGCTTACTCGCCCTCAAGGAGAACTTAGATATAGAAGTGCTGTGAGTTCAACTGTTCTTCGGGCAACAAGAAAGGTTGAGATATTTTTAAATAATAACAACAATAGCTTCCATTCATTGAGCATCAACTATATGCCAGACACAGAGGTGGGTTCCTCACTCATGTTATTACTAAAAGACCCTATAATAACTCTGAAAGGCAGATGCTGTTATCTTTATTTTGCATATGAGAAACTTGGGATTAAGTAATTTGCTTAAAGTCATGCAGATATGGAAGGGTGTACATAAATGTGGGATATTTACACGACAGATTAAAATTGCTTAGCTTTATTTACAAGAATATTTTATAACAGGCTTTATCTAAAGTCTACCTACTTCTGTTTTCTCTTCTGCAACTTATATTTTTATCTTTTTTTTTAATTGTTGGGGATTCATTAAATGTACAAAGAACCAGGTTACACTGATTCCATTTCTTATAATTGAATAGGCTTTCTCTAAAGACCACCTACTTCTATTTTCTCTTATGTTTGCAACTTATATTGATATCTTTAGATGTTAAATCTCTATGTGATGTTTCCCTGCAATTCTGAGATGCAATGGTGGGCATCTGTGGTTTTGCCTCCTCAGTAAAAGCAGGTGACTCTGTTCACTCTCAGTTCAGGTGAGTAAAATGCACCTGACCTCATCTCCTGCCTCCAAAGGTAACCATGTTGATTGGGATATTGAGTCTGGATTTTTATCAGGCCTGACTAATCAAAGTACTAGATTAGCACTAAAGAGACTGTTTCCAAGATAGTCATATATCCTGGCAGGGTGAATAGAGTTCCAATGAAAGTGGGGGGGACAATTCTCATCTCTTGTTCCTCTAGAATCATCTGAATGATAAGACAAAAGCTTGGAGATAAAGAAATAACCTGCCTGAATTTGTAATTTAGCACAGAGGAAAGTCGTGCCAAGTCATGAAAAGAGGCAAAGTCCTGAAGATGGTGTTTGAATCTCCATGTCCACCTGTGCCTGAAGCCATCTGAACTTCTCCATTGAGTGATGGAATACATATCTTTTTTTCTTTATGTCAATTTCTTTATCAAAAGGATTCTGATACAGAGCATAATCTCCCTCTGTAGATGGGGAAGCTGGCTGTGTGTCAAAGCATGTGTCCTCTAGAAGCTGGAAATTGCTTTGGCCAGCAGCAAAGAAATAAGAACCTTAACCACAAGGAACTGATTTCCTCCAACAACCTGAATAAGACGGAACTTTCTTCCCCCCACCCCAGAGCCTCCAAAAAGGAGCAGCCTGATGGATTTTAGTCTGATGAGATCTACACCAGACTTCTGACCAATAAGATAATGAAACTGTATTGTTTTAAATCACTGTATTTGTGGTAATTCATCACAGAAGCCAGAGAAAACTAATACAGATCCTAATCACTATATTTGCCTTGGAGAGGCGGGAGGATCAGACTATATCACCCAAAGTTCCTTTGGAAAAATTCCCTGGGCTTTGGAGGAGGAAACTTTGGACCTGAACATTGGGTTAGTTATGTTTAGGGTGACTAGACGTCCCCCTTTTGGCGAGACAGTCCTGCTTTTCAACAATTTGTCCCACATCCTGCCGCGTTTTGAAAAAGTCCCAATTTTTGGAAAGAATACACGAACCGGCGGGAGAACAAGAAGGGAATATACAATTTTCAGCTACCATGTGGCTATTTCGCCAGAATATGAGTTTTATATTATTTTTGTTAATTTTATAATGTTAAACTGTAATAACAACAAATAATTGCTGGGAAGTGATTATCGTGAACGGCTTATCAAAGTTTGCATTGTTGTCAGGCCCTGCCCTGCCCCGCCCCCCGGCCATGTTGTCCTACGTTACCAATGTTAAAATCTGGTTACCCTAATTATGTTAGCACCCCTATGAAAGAAGGCAGGGCAGGAGGAGAGGCCACAAAAGTGGACAAGAAGGCAGGGATGGAAGGCTGGTGAAACCTGCGTGCCTCACTCCTGTTACTAAACAGCCAAGGTGAGGAATATATTTGTTGTGCTACTCTTGGGCTTTGGCATGTTCAAAATTCCTAATGTGAGACTGGCAAAGAAAAAGCAGAAACTATGATACGTGAGGGTCTAGAAAACATTAATCCATGAAGGAAATTATTTCCTTTCAACAATATTGGTACCAAAAGTCGAAGTTTTGACAGTGAGGGAAAGTGATGATGGGGAGAGAGCCATGAGAGTGGTAAGTGGGAGTCACAGCAGCCAAGTTCCATCAGCCACTTAGACTGTGAGGCCCCCAGGATCCTCTCAGTGAGAGAGAAGAGAAAGGAGGGTGCTGGGATCCCAGCGAGAATGCCGGGAAGCAGGCAGGAAAATCCAGGGAACACTGCTGTATTTATTACATCAG
>NW_003852434.1:1429575-1435038 GCF_000181295.1 Otolemur garnettii
GGACGATCCTTCCGCTGCTCAGCTCACGTGGCTTCCAACATCTGCTGAAGGGAACTACCAGGGAGGTGTTTAGTCATAAATCTCTACTAAAGTACTTGAGATAAAAAGGAAGCTTATAATGTGGAAATCTTAGGAAAGATTCTGTTTTCTTCATTTAAGGAAAGTAATATTTGTTACTAAAGTATCCAAGTGAGCTTTCTCTCTTAAGTAAAGTACTATTTTCTTTCTTTTTTGTAATGAGCTAGGGTTATACTTTGAAAATAAAAGGCTAGATCATAAAAAGATTATCCTATAGTTGAAAAATCTTAAGAATACTTGAATTATTCATTTAACTTTTTTAAAATACCAGAACCCTATTTAGAAGTACTTTGACCTCTTTGAACTTTGACATTGCGTAGGTCCAGACAGAACCCACTCAGTCTCAGCAGCAACTGATACTTGCTATGGGTTCAGGAATCATAAGGAATAAACACCATATTTTAAAAAGTCAAACTCTAGAGCAGTGCTCGTAGCTCAGTGGGGAGGGTGCTGGCCACATACACCCAGACTGGTGGATTCCAACCCAGCCTGGGCCTGCAAACTAGAATTACAATTACATCCAAAAAATAGCCAGGTGTTGTGGTGGGTGCCTGTAGTCTCAGCTACGTGGGAGGCTGAGGCAAGAGAATTGCTTAAGCCCAAGAGTTTGAGGTTGCTGTGAGCTGTGACACCACAGCACTGTACCAAGGGCAACATAGTGAGACTCTGTCTAAAAAAAAAAGAAAAGGAAAGTCAAACTGTACAGGGTAATCCCTGTATTCTTTTTCTTATTCATACATAGCTTCAATAGCTCTCCCCATTGATGACTCAATTGAGGTGATTGCAGATAATGTGCCAAATAGGAGCTGATGGCCTCTTGATAGATACAACTTGGAAGAAAGGATTCCAGTTCTCATTTCTTAAAGCCGTCTGTCTGAACTTGGGAAATTTTAAAGCAGACAACTGGAAAGAGGTTTTTTTCCTGTAAAACTATATTTAGTTGTATTTGTTTATCTTCCTTGCTGCTTAATTGAAATGTGGACATAAGATAATCTGATTTCTTATTTAGCAATCTATGTCTACAAAACAGAAAACAAGACCGTGTCTTTCTTAACTGGCAGGGTTCCCTGGGCCTCAGGGCAGCTAATTGCACTGACATGAATTACCCAATGGTAAATAGCAATACACTGCCTCTCTTTGATCATTCAGATTAATTGTTTTGAGTAACTCTGAGAACTAATCAGTAAGACTAATAATATACAGTAACACAATGTATCTTTTTGGTTTGGGTTTTGTTGTTGTTATTGTTGTTTACCAAATAAGGGCAAGAATTTAAAGGAATGTTGGGCAACATTATTTATTAAATGTTCCTCACTCAATGTTACTCCTCAGACTCATGAAGTAGACAAATTTAGACAAAACAAAACACAATTATGTGGCAAAATCCTCTTCTTCTGTGAGTTGTTTTGATTCATGGGATTCTAACACTGATTTTCAACTGGTGTGTGGCAGCTCTCTGGTGCACCATGAGGGGATTCTAGGTGTGCAATGAAAATTTTTAAAGATCATGAATTAAATTATTTTCAAAAGAAGTTCAAAGCATGATAAATATATATTGTTTTACTCTTTGCCTTGGTCACCATAATTTACGCATGCCACGGAAGTTTAACTACAGGTTCAAGTGTGCTATGATATAAAAATGGTTGAAAAACACTGGTATGTAAGAAGAGGTCCTAGAGACCATTGCTTGACTCAGGCCTATAATCCTAGCAGTCTGGGATGCTGGCATGGGAGTATAACTCAAACTCAGGATTTCAAGACCAGCCTGAGCAGAGTGAGAATCCCATCTCTACCAAATAGAAAAATTAGCCAGGTGTGATGGCAGGCACCTACAGTCCCAGCCACTAGGGAGGATGAGGTGGAGAATCAATTGAGCCCAGGAGTTTGAGGTTGCTGTAAGCTAGGCTGATGCCAGGGCACTCTAGCCTGGGCAGCAGAGTGAGAGTATATCTCAAAATAAGAAAGTTATCCTGGTATATAATATCAGACGATTAGATTTTTAAAATATTTTTAGGAGTTATCATCTTCTCCTTACTAGCCAATCTTTCTATTTGTCAAGGGCTGCTACCAAAAAAATCGATAAAACTAACACAGTACATAAAACAGGAATTTAAATTTCATGAAATCTTCTCATTTCAGCTTTGATTGAACAATGATGAACAAAGTATCTAAGATGACTCAGAGAATCAAGAGATGGAAAGGTGCCCTACTCCCTGAGCCACAGGGCTGCCTTTTTTAAAATATTTTTATATATTTATATTTTTTGAGACACAGTCTCAAGCTGTCACCCTGAGTAGAGCGCTGTGGCATCACTGCTCACAGTGGTGATGTGTCTGCACGTTGCCTTCCATGCTCTCTCCCTCATCACACAGCCCTACTCTCTGGGCAGGAAGCTGGGTTAGCTCTTCTCTGGACCCTGTTACAGAAGAGGAAGTTGAGGTCCAGAGAGTGTGTGGTGACAATTATCACCCCACTCGCTAATAAGAGCACAGGACTCTTAACTTCCTGTCCAAGCTTCATTTCCTGCATCCAGGGTTCCTGGAGGATATGAAGGGCCAGAACAATAATCCAAATAATGATGATACAATGTTGGGGCTGGAAGGAATGCAGTCATCTAGTTCAAACTCGACATTATTTGGACCAAAAATATGAGAATCAGGTAAATTGTAAATGTTCTGAGATCACACACACTGCAGACAAAAAGCAGACTATGGTGGTGCTGTTCCCTCCCCCACTCCCATCAGGAGTCAACACACTCTGTGGAGCCACCTGGATAAGTAGGCCCAGTCCCTGGGATCTCACTGGCTCCTTGTTCTCCTCATCTCTCATAGAAAATGCTACGTAAGTGACTTTCTCTGAGTAGAGAGAGTGAAATTATTTCAAAGTTCTAAATAATGGCAATCTCTGAGACATTCCTAAACTCCCTGGTTTAGGATGCCATATAATTGGTCTTTGGAAGGAAACACAATAACCTGCCTCTTATTTCTCCCTGACTCTGTTCCTTCAAAGAGTAGAAACATCTTCTGCCCTAACTTGCAGGTTAACCCCCATAATTACATTCTAGGTACTCCAAGAGAAAATAGAAGTTATGATGTTACCACTGCCTCCTGGCTTCAATACGTCACTTTTCAGACAAAAGATGAACGTGTCCTGTGGGATTAAGAAATAGAGACTGTCACTTTTAGTTGTGATTTCTACTTAACTTACTTATAATGTACATTTTCTTTTTTGTTGTTCTTGTACAATTTTTTTTTTCACTTAACAATATGCTAAGATTGGCTTGGCACGTGTAGCGCAGTGGTTATTGCACCAGCCACATATACCAAGGCTGGTGAGTTTGAACCAGCCCCGGGCCAGCTAAACAACAATGACCACTGCAATAAAAAAATAGCCAGGTGTTGTGTTGGGCACCCATAGTCCCAGCTACTTTTAAAATATTTTAAAAAGGGCAGCCCTGTGGCTCAGGGAGTAGGGCACCAGTCCCATATACTGAAGGTGGTGGGTTCAAACCCAGCCCCAGCCAAACTGCAAATATATATATATATACACATATATATAAATTAAAATAAAATAAAAAATTGCAACCCCCCAACAATATGCTAAGATTATTATTAATAATTCATATTTTTATCTCAATAGATTTATGGGGTATGGATGGAATTCTGTTATACATGTATGTACATTGTATAGCTGTGAAGTCTGTAATTACTGGAATAATGTATATTGTACCCACTTGGTTCTCAAACATAGCAGGGCATTTAGCAACTTGGTGATAAAAATACTGAGTAGATTTAAAGGGGCATGGCGTTCTCACTGGGTACTAAAGATGACTCTTGTCACAGCCACACTCTAGATTTCCTCCCACATTCACCTGATATTCAGGTTAAGTATAGATTTGCCACACTGCCTCTGGAAACTTTAACCCTTTCTCAATTCATTTACAAACCCTGATAGCTCTGCAGTGAAGAATAATAATCATAACTGCTCTTTAATGAGTTCTACCTGGCACTGGGCTGGGCACTGTCAATACATTATTTCCAGTCTTACCACAAACACACACTGTAGTTCTTATCCTGCTCTCCTTGCAAATGGCAAGTTTGAGAAGCTCAGAATTTGCCCAAAATCACACAGGCAAGTTACAGACAGAAGTACTTCCTCTTGAGTTTCAATGCATCAGGCGATCATTACAGATTCCCCTTCTCCCTCATTCTAATTCTGGTTTACAACTGCCAACTTCTGGCTGTATGACACCAAACTGGAAGGTTTGAGATGATGCCCACCCTCAGAGAGACTGGCCTTGCTGTGCAATGGAGATGGCTTGCTTGCTTTCCACTGTGAGGGTTGCCATAACAGGGGACTGGAGAAGGCCTGAATGGGACCCTTGTTTTTGTTGTGCTTCTCACTTGGCCTACACTCTAAATGTTGAAATTCACATTCCTAGACTCTCAAACTCAGTAGGGCATATGGGGACCCTGATAAGCATTTGAGTGGGTTGAAGAAGATGTTTGAGCAAAGGAAAACTTAGAGATTGAAGCTTGACACTTCTTAATCAGAATAATATTCATATCCAAAAAGGAGAGCAAAAATAAGCACTAACTTTGGGATAGAGTGGGAGAAGGAAACAATAAGATTAAAAAGGTTTTAGAAATACTAAGTAAGATAGAAGGAATGTAGGAGGTGATGAGGGTAATAGTGTGGTTGGCAGGGTGGAGTTTTGTTATAATTTTAAGTGTATACCTAATAAAATTTAAACATGAGCTGTCAGAGGAGTAGTTTCTAGGTTAGGATAAAGTATATACAGAACCTCAAAGGATCGGAGTTTTATTACTGTCTCTTAACTCCTTGTAAAATATTACATAATTGTGTTGACACCCTTTACGATAGAAATTGACCTACCCTTCACAATAACATGGAAGTTAGTCTCATCCAGAGTTATTCAACAATCTTGTAACACTGAGACACTGCCCAAGAGAAATTAGCCTTTATGTTCTTGGTGAGATTAATGATTGAGTCAGCTCCTGTATTAAAGTTGTTCAAAAATAGTATTTTTGAATCCAGTGTCTTTCTCAAATTCTAGTGATGAAGTGATGAATTAAATCCTTATCTTGCCCCTATTAGGAGTGGCCTTATTTATTCTCAAAGGCAATTTCAGACTGAAATGGGCTAAAAGGTGAAGTATACCTGCATTGCACCTTAAGAGAGAAAAAAATATATATGTTTCCTAGGACACAACTATTAAGAAACATGAAATAAATGTTATTACTGTTCACTCTAAGCTTTCCCAGTCTCATTACTTTTGTAATTATGGTTTTAAAAGTATGCATTCTTGGCCAACAATGCTCTGAAAATTGCCATTTGCTATAGAGCAGTAGATAGATGATTGAC
>NW_003852434.1:1435607-1441268 GCF_000181295.1 Otolemur garnettii
GTCTTTTCACCTCACTTCATAGTAATCAGCTCAGGACTTAGATGAATCTATTTATTTTAATGTACCTGATAGATTTTGAGGCTATTTTATAACCACTGGGTAACAGACATGTGTTCCACAAATCTCAACAGTTCCCATGTATGTGCATGAAGTTCTGAAATTTAACATCAAAGGTCCCTTTACACTTGAGGGAACCTGTGAAAGCTTCAGTTGCTGTTGTTAGATGAGCAGAATATATGAGGAAATGGGTTCACCAGTTTCAAATCTTCCTCTACTGATGATACAGAGGATGAGGAGGCCAGTCTTTCACAGAGTTAGAATCTGGAGTGAGTCTTAAAAGAGAAACATTTTGTAAGTCCTTTGCCCTCATCTATCTTAACTTCTGTGGGTTAAAAATGTCATTCAATTAGTTTGAAATAAAACATGTCTTTCTTAACATTGCTAAGTCCACTTGTTTTGTATTCATTTTTATATTGGCAATTTATATTTTTATTTTTTTAGATAAAATTTGAAACAGAGAGCACCACTCCATCTAAGTTTTCCTTTCCTACTTAGTATCGATTATTTTGTTGCTAGACAATGCACTCTCAGATTATTGACAGTGCTACTAAAAGCAGGTGGATATTTTATTCTTACCCTTTCATACAATGTTCTGTGTTTTCTACAATAAGATTTCTTGGCTTTTTCTTATTGCAAAGACTCGTCTTTAATAAGCCCTGGAGCATCCACTTCTGCAGAGGCTACAGGAAGGCACAGGTAAACATTTTGTTAAAAAAAAAAAAAAAGTTATGCTCTACGTGAAATATCTAAAGGAAAGCTTAAGGTGTTTGGTCAAATATTTGGAGAACACACTTCAGACAAGCAACAGTCATTGAGTTCAGCTGAAAATACAAAGCAATATGTCTGGATTCCTTCCCTCAGGGATATGTGTGGATGTGTATACACATATACATATATTATCATACATATTATTCTTCACTTATGAAGAGTTCAGTAATGCGGTGGCACTTGGTATGAGGGATTAAGGGTAAAGTGGAAAGAATCAAGAAGACAAGTCATATTTAAGAAACCAGTATGAACAGAAATCTTTTTCAACCCACGAGATAACTGTGCTGAGCGTCGTCTCTTAAGTAAGTAGTTGGCAAACATTTTCTGTAGAGAGTAAGACAGTTAATAGTTTAACCTTCATAGTCTCCATCATAACTACTCAGCTATGCTGTGTTCCAATTAAACTTTGTTTACAAAAACAAGTAGCAACTGAAGTTGGACTGAGAGCCATGGTTTACTGACCACTGACATAAATGATCACATTTTCCAGTTTGATTGTATGTTTGGGGGTTGGTGCCATTAACTGAGAATTAAATATAAAGAAAAAAAGAAAAGTTTCCTAAAAACAGACAAATAAGAGAACAATGGGTTTGGTGTTAATAAATATTCCATTTAATATGACTAACATTTTCTGAGCATTTTTACATCTGATACTTGGTGTCAGGGATAAGGAAATAGATAACAGATGAGTTCCACTCTCAAGGAACTCACGGTCTATTTACATGACTTACACGATGTGGTAAGACCATGTCACAGTGCCACAGTTTTAAGGAAGTATGATATCCTAGAATAAGCAAGCCGTGAACAGAGGCTCAGTGAAGTGTTCCTACTCAAGTCACTTTAATATACAAAACGCATTCATAATTCAGTGAGTTGCTCTGAGAAGGGAAAGTACAAAAAGTTGCCAGTGAGTGCTGACAATGTGAAGAAAGGTGGGTTTCGTGGATTTTGAATCATATGGATGGAAACGTGATAAAAAATCCAGACAGATGAAGGCTGAACTGTTACCAGCAGCAAATGCCATGCTTATCCCTTGTAGGGGGGCAGTGGAAGTTTAAAGTGCAAAACCACCATGGGGAGATTGATGTTTCAGGTAAGCACATCATCTGCTTTAAACAGGATGTCTTCTGTGGTTCAGAAATTACCATGGTAGAAAGAGAAACGGATGTCTCACTGTGGTTGCCATATTCTAGGATTCATTCAGATCCGTTTACTTACATGTCCATTTTGTGATTTTGATGGAGGACGGGAGTGTACCTCTCCCAAATATCACTGTGACCATCTAGTACAATGACTTTTTAGTACTGAACAAATTTAGAATTGAACAAAGGGAGTGTACCTCTCCCAAATATCACTATGATCATCTAGTACGATGACTTTTTAGTATTGAACAAATTTATAGACCCTTGGGAAATGTAATGAAAAAATAAAGATAATATTACCCCCCCAAAATGTATGTTTATACATATACACAAAATTATATGTAAATACAGAAAGTCAAATATTTATTATGCCATTGTCACCATTGTAGAAAGATGAAGAAACAAAGGCTCACAGAGACTAAGGAAGTCACTTGAGATCACAGACTACAAAGCAGTAAACATGAGTTAGTCTCTGAACCCCCTGCTCTCAAGCCGAATGGCAGTCACACAGGCCTTCATGTTGAAATGCCCTAACTACAATCTATGAGGAAGAAAATGTAATCATTCTTTTATACAACAACTTCTAGGACACCAAAACCTTCCCTCAAAGAAAATAAGTTCCTTTGTCTTAAATATTGAGAAAGCAACGTAGACCAAAAAGTGTGCTGTGCTCCTCTTTTCCAAAGATACCATGTCCTAATCCCCAGAACCTGTGAATATGTTATCCTCCTGATCCTCCACGGTCACAGCGATTTTGCAGATATGATTAAGCTAATAATTTTGAGATAGGAAGATTATCTTGGATTATTCTGGTGGGCATTATAAAATCACAAGGCTTCTTGTAAGAAGGACACAGGAAGGTCAAGACAGAGGAGAAGCTAACCTGATGATAACAGCAGAGATTGCAGTGATGTAGCCACAAGCCAGAGAATACCTACAGCCTCTGAAAGCTGGAAAAGGCAAGGAGCAGATTCTGCCCTGGGGCCTCCAGAGCATCCAGCCCTGCCCACACCTTGATTTTAAGGCCATCAGTTTCATTTCAGACTGCTAATGTCCAGGACTGTCAAAAAGTACATTTGTGTGGTTTGAGTCATTTAATCTGTGGTGACTTCTTACCATGGCAACCAGAAGCTAATACTAAAGTGAAACCAAATGAAGTCCTATAATAAAAGAAAAGGTTTTTTCCCAGCTCTATGAGAGCTAGGAGTCTTATATTCCCAACACCTAGCATAGTGCCTGAAACAGAGGACATACTCAAGGAAAAAAGGAGAGAGAGAAGAAAAGCACTCACAGCAGTGCCATGGTACTTCAGAGAAGTAGGAGAAAATTTAAGAGTAAGTATACTTGAAAACAAAAAGAAAAGAAAATGAAGTGAGGGACACATTCCCACAGGGAGGAAGAAAAGAAACTTTTCAAAGTATTTTGGGGAACTATGAAAATATCCGTATCTTATTGGCATATTTGCCCCCAAAAGGTGAAAATGCAGGGAAAGGACCAGGCAAATTTAAGATGAATTTGTTAATACCAAATTCTTTCATATGGAAGTCCTTTTGTCATACAATCTTTTGTTACTTATGAAGGAGGCGGTACAACTTCTGTTCTGTCTAATAAATAACCACGTTTTCTTTTTTCAGACTTCTGCTTTTCTTCTCAGAATGGTACAGGAGGAGACATAGGGAATGGGTGGTGGCTGTGGTCAGGGAGCTAAAGCTGAATATCCAGGCATGCTACACCCTTAGCATAACTAAAACTGTCTCTCCTCTTTTAAGACAAAAACGTTGGGGGATTCTGGGAAGATGGCCGACTGGAAGC
Source organism: Otolemur garnettii (assembly GCF_000181295.1). Classification (NCBI taxonomy): domain Eukaryota; kingdom Metazoa; phylum Chordata; class Mammalia; order Primates; family Galagidae; genus Otolemur; species Otolemur garnettii. The sequence goes on from NW_003852434.1 coordinate 1,439,390, forward strand.
AACCCTGGTCAGAGGCTCCTGAGCAAAGGAAGGAAAACTAGATGGAATCAGAATCTACAAAGCCAAAGATGGGGACCTGAACCCAGGAGTTCGGCAAGCTATAAATCCAAGGAAGAGCATTTAAGAACACAAAATACAGGTACAAAGCGGGCCCCAGAACTGCTTGCTAAAGCCGCATGCTTCCCATGGCCAGCGGGTGGCCACAGAGGAGTCCTCTGCTCTGGGCAGGCACAGAACTACTTGCTAGAGCCTTGCACACTCTGCGGGCTGCGGCAGAGGAGTCCCCCACTCTGGGAGGGCCCAGAACTGCTTGCTAGAGCTGCATGCCTCCTGCGGGCGGCAGGTGGCCACAGAGGAATTCCCTGCTCTGGCAGCCACAGAACTACTTGCTAGAGCCCCATGTGCCCCATGGGCTGTGGCGGAGGAGTCCCCAACTTAGGGTGGGCCCAGAACTGCTTGCTAGAATTGTGCACCCCACGGGCAGCAGAGATCCCCACTCCAAGGCTTTGGGTGGGCCAGAACTGCTTGCTAGAGCTACGCACCTCTAATAGGAGTCCCCTGCTTCGGGCAGGCACAGAATTACTTGCTAGAGCCACATATGCCCCACAGGCCATGGCGGAGGAGTCCCCCAACTTGGGGCGGTCCCAGAACTGCTTGCTAGAGTCGCATGCCTCACAGGCAGCAGAGGAGATCCCTGTCCCAGGTTCCCACCCTTAGTGGGCCCAGAACTGCTTGCTAGTGCCACGGGTGTCCCACAGGCAGTGGCGGAGGAGTCCTCCATTCCAGGCAGGCCCAAAACAGCTTGCTAGAGACACGCACACCCCACAGGAGCCAGCAGAGGACTTTCCCACTCCAGGCACCAGTGCTGGTTGGGCCTAGAAATGTTTCCTAGAGCCCACATGCATCCTGTGGGCAGAGGTGGAGGAGTACCCCACTCTGGGCTACTGTGCCTGGAGGCCCCAGATTGGCTTGCTAGTGCCATGCGCACCCCACAGGTGGTGGCGGAGGAGATCCCCACTCCAGGCACCCGTGTTGGGTGAGCCCAGAACTCTTTGCTAGAGCCACACACAACCCACAGGGCCATGGTGAAGGAGTCTACTGCTCCAGGCAGACCCACAACTATTTGCTAGAGCCACATGTGTCCCACAGGCAGCGAGGGAGGAGTTCCCTGCTCTGGGTTCCCACACCAGAAACACCCAGATTGGCTTGCTAGTACTGCGCGTGTCCAGTGGGTGACCGTGAAGGAGTCCACTGCTCCCCGTTTCCCTTCCCCGCCAACCCCGCTACCCTGGTGGGGCTGAACTAGGACTGATCTGGTCGCTTGCATGCCCTGCGCTAGTGCTGCTGTTCCCCCGTCCCCTGATTGCTCCAGGGAGCTAAACTAGGACTGATCTAGCCATTACAGTTCCCCTATTCCCTTGGTTGGCCCAGCGGAGCCAAACTAGGACTGATCTGGCCACTGCTGGTATCCTGCCTCCCAGTCGCACCGGCAGACCAAACAAGGTCTAATCCAGCTACACACGCTCCCATGCAGCTGCTGCCATTCCTCTGCAGCCCTGTCACACCAGTGCCCAAGAACTGGTAGAAGAAAACAGACATGCTCTGCCTGTCTCTCTGGGCAACCAGAGATATCAAAAAATATCAAGAGATTATTCAAAAGATGTCTCAAGAACTCAACAATTTCAAAGATAAAATGACCAAAGAGTTTGAAACACTGAGACAAGAGGTTGCAGCCCTCAAGGATCTGAAAGATACGGTGGAATCCCTCCATAACAGAGTGGAACAGGCAGAAAAAAAGGATTTCTGACTTTGAAGAAAAAGCTTTTGAAGAAGCACAGGAACACAAAGATCAAAAGAAATGGAGAGCAAAAATGAATCT
>NW_003852434.1:1441779-1442637 GCF_000181295.1 Otolemur garnettii
CTGTATCCAGCTAAACTGAGTTTCATCTATGACGGAGACATTAAATACTTAAATGACATTCACATGTTGAAGAAATTTGCCATAACTAAACCAGTTCTCCAGGAAATTCTCAAACCTATCTTCCATAATGACCAGCGCAATCCTCCAACACAGAAGTAAATTTACCCAGAAACTTCTGATCAAATTCCAACTTCCACAGTGGCAAAAGGATTAAAAATGTCTACTGGACTTTTGAGCAACCCAAGGACCCATATCTCATCAGATCTTTCAATAATTTCAATCAATGTGAATGGCCTAAACTGCCCTTTAAAGAGGCACAGATTGGCTGATTGGATACAGAAACTCAGACGTGACATTTGTTGCATACAAGAATCTCATCTTACTTTAAAAGACAAATATAGACTCCGGGTGAAGGGATGGTGATCTATATTCCAGGAAATTTTCTGGAAAGCAGAAAAAAGCAGGTGTTGCAATTTTATTCACAGATACAATAGAGTTTAAACCAACAAAATAGGCAAGGACAAGGATGGCCACTTTATATTTGTTAAGGGTAATACTCAACATGATGAGATCTCAATTATCAATATCTACACACCCAACCAAAATCCACCTCAATTTATAAGAGATACTGTAACAGGCATGAGCAACTTGATCTCACCCAGCTCCATCATAGTTGGAAATTTTAACACTCCTTTGGCAGTGTTGGACAGATCCTCCAATAAGAAGCTTAGCAAAGAAATTTTAGATTTAAATTCAACTATTCAACTTTTAGACCTAACAGACATCTACAGATCTTTTCATCCTAACAAAACTGAATATACATTTTTCTCATCAGTCCATGGAACATACTCCAAAATC
>NW_003852434.1:1450697-1456657 GCF_000181295.1 Otolemur garnettii
TAGACACTGCTTTTTAAACTCTAACTACTACAAAGCTTTATTAGTTAGGGTCTCTGGTTGCTGTAACAACCCCCCAAATCTTGGTGGCATAGCATAATTAACTGTATTTTATGTGTATATAGAGCACACTGTAAATACTAGTTAGTGATTAACCTTCCATGCAGTTAATCAGAGACCCAAGACTCCCCAAGGACTCTGGGTCCTCTGTGGGACCCTACACATCTGCCTAGCAGAGAGAGGAGTGAGTCGTGCAGAAAAGTTATGCACGAGTGACTAAGTCTGGAAGTGATGGACACCACTTTGACCACATTTATGTCAGCCAGAACTCTTCCATGTGGCCATACACCTGACTGCAAGGAATTCTGGGAAACACAGCACAGCTACTTGAATATAAAGCCAAGAAAACAGCTTGGGTCAGTATAAAGGCCCTGTATAAACTGGCCAGTTCTACCAGAGCATGTCCTGCTGTTCTTCCTTGGCCTCCTTGCTGATCTTTGGAGCCTGGTCCTGCCTTGGAGCCTTTGCACAGGCTGTTCCTAGTTTCTGCAATGCTGTTCCTCATTACTTATTCACATGGCTTCCCCCAGCTGCTCAAAACTGTCTATTAGGAGATTTCCTCCTCCACCTCCACCACGCTAAAATAACATCATCTCTCCAAAATATCTCCTGTTCATCCCCACTTCCTCATCCCACTAACTCCCATTCTTCTTATATTTAAAACTTGTCTCAAGTGTCCTCTCTTTCCCCAAAATTCTGGCTTCCCTGTGCCTCATGCATAGCTCATGCCTGTTTGGGACCATGGCTGTCTCTCCAGGGAACAGGGGCAGGGCCACATGCATGATAAGACTCTGTGCTCCAACCGCCTAGTATAGTGTCTGCAATGTTGTAAAATATTAACAAATATCTGCTAATCAGAACTTTCAATGACTTTGAAGACTAGAAAAATGAACTTGAAAAATTCAGTTACAAAACTTTTCTAAGCTGGTTTAGTAAAAATTTGGCAAAACAGTGTTCTTCTGGATTGTAAGAATGCAAATAAGATTATTCCTTGAATTTGTTTTGAATAAGTTATGTAATACACTACAGTTATAATTGTTAAGTGTTATATACTTATGCTGTAACACATTGGGATTTCTTAAATAATTGATGTAGTATCTTATTTACATCATTTCATAGAATTTAGAATACAACTTATATCAAATGATTGCAGAGATTTGGATATTTGTTTCTAGGCAACAGTGTTAATATTTAAACTCCAAATCATTTAGTTATTATAATCATGATTAGAAAAGCTAGGCCTAATTATAACATTATTGCTAAAAGAAAATGGATCCACTTTTTACTGATATACTTTATGATACAACTTATATAAATGCCTTATAGAGGAACATGGAGATTCCCTCCAGTAAATGGATAATCAGGGAGAAAATTTACTTCTAAAAATAACAAATCGAAAAATCATTTATTAGGTGATTAGAAAAATCAAATGTTGTCTTGGTGCCTATAGCTCAAGTGGCTAAGGTGCCAGCCACATGCACCAGAGCTGGCAGTTTCGAATCCAGCCTGGGCCTGCTAAACAACAATGACAACTACAACCAAAAAATAGCCGGGCATTGTGGCAGGTGCCTGTAGTTCCAGCTACTTGGGAGGCTGAGGCAGGAGAATCAGTTAAGCCCAGGAGTTGGAGGTTGCTGTGAGCTGTGACACCATAGCACTCTACCCAGGGGGACAGCTTGAGGCTCTGTTCAAAAAAAAAGAAAAAGAAAGAAAGAAAAATCAAATATTAACCAGACAAGACATTTTTAAATTCATCTTTTCTGTGTAGAAAGGTTTCTATAAAATCTGGCAACATTTAGCCAATTGTAATCTTATCAGAGGTATCTTCGATCTATAAAAAGTACATGTTATTTTTGTATCTAGAATTATGGGTCCCTATATTTACATATGTATTTTCTGTATATTAGGAAACAGACATGACAGGATGTGAAAAAGCATTTTTTCTTTTCCCTTTTTTTTTTTTTTTTTTTTTGCAGTTTTGGCTGAGGCCAGGCTTGAGCCCACAATCCCCAGTATATGGGGCCAGTGCCCTATTCTTTGAGCCACAGGCACCGCCCAAAAAGCATATTTCTTTGAGATTCCTGGCTCCTTTATCATTCTAGATCTAGTAGATTGATTTATCTACTTTTCATTTTATACTATTTGGCACCATTTTCATAGAATACAATTCAAGTTGGACCCTTGAGTTGGGCAATTTTGTTGTAATTAGGTAAACTTAACCAATCTGGGGCAAATTGAATATATTCATTATCATCAATTCATGATCATTATGCTTAAGGCCTGAGTTCATCCATTAATTCAATCATTATCAATAACTGAGACAGTGGGTGTACCAAATGCCAAATTACTGTTTACTCTTGCAATAGTCTCACATCCATTTCAGAAACAAAATCTAGAACTCTATATTGCTGTTCATTTATTTCTACCTTGTTTTGGTTTTGTGATATGATATTACATGTTTCCATAAAAAATGCTTATATTTCCACATATTGAAAACATAATAGTCCATTTAACATATTGTAGGTTAGATCTGCCAAGAAGAAAGAACAAGAATCCAGCTAGTGACTGGCTACTTGGCTATTTAGGCAAGACCCCTTAGGAATGCAATACCTGTGTGAGCTTAACACAACCCAGGCATTTAGCTCTGTGGTTTCCTAACATCCATTCTATCAGCTCACCTCAAGTATGATCAAACTCTGGGGAAATTATCGGGACTGGAACAATTTACAAGAGAAGGACCAAAAAACCAGAGGATGGATTTATTGCTGTAGGATACGTGTCAGGATAAGAGTCATTGGTCAGATAAGGCACCAAGGAACCTGAATTAGAGATTAAAGAGTTGCTCAGTGAGCTCAACCTTGGTAGACTGAAAATTAAGACTTCTTAAAAAGTAAACTATCAGGTTCAACTAGTCATTTGGAAATACTTTCAGAGCTTTTTTGAGCTATAATTCACATACCCTATAATTCATCCATTTAAAGTATACAATTCAATGTTTTTGCTTTATCCACAGTTTTGTGCAACCATCGTTGTATCTAATTTTAGAACACTTCCATCACCCAAAAAAGAAATCCCATACTCTTACAGTCCCTCCACAGTCCCTCCTCCCCTGTGCCTTCCTTCCCTAGAAAGCCACTCATCTACCTCTGCTTCTAATAGTTCTGCCTATTCTGGGCATTTATATCAACAGAATCCTACAATATGTGTTCTTTTGTGACTGGCTTCTTCTAATTAGCATAATGATTCAAGGTCATGCCCGCCTCAGGAGGTATCAATACTTTGCTTCTCTTTATTTCTGAACAGATTCCAATTGTGGATATCCATTCATCTATCAGTTGAACATGTTAGTTGTTTGCACCATGTGGCTAGTATGAATACTGCTTCTATGAACATTCATGGACACATTTTTGTATGGAAATGTGGTTAAATTTCTCTTGGATATATGACCGAAGATAGAATTTCTGGGTTACATTGTAAGTCAATGTTTAACCTGGACCTGCCAGAGCTTTTCAAAGTAGCTGCACCATTTTTCATGCCCATCAGTATGAGTGTTCCAATTTCTCCACATCCCCAGCAGCACTTGCTATTTTCTGGGTTTTAACAATAAAAATCCTGTGGGTAGGAGGTGGTACTTCATCACAGTTTTGATTTACATTTCCCTGATGGTTTATGATGCCGAACAGGTTTCACCTGCTTCTTGGATATATTCAGGAATCCTCAAACTACGGCCCACAGGCCACATGCAGCCTGCCTAGCACATTTATCCAGCCTGCCGGGTGTTTTTGCCGCCACTGCCTGTCCTGCTTAGCAGCCGACTCATCCCAGCGCCTGCAGTCCAGCCCTCCAACGGTCTGAGGGACAATGAACTTGGCCCCCTGTTTAAAAAGTTTGAGGATCCCTGATGTAGATCTTCTGTAGAGAAATGTCTGTTCAGTTCTTTTGTCCATTTTTTAAATTGGAGCATGTGTAAGTATTTCATTTCATTCTTTTGCTGCTAAATAATATTTTATTGTGGGAGTATATCACATTTTAATGTGTCCACTCATCAGTTGATGTCCTGAATGCAACAAAAAGATGGTGTAAAGGCAAATTTGCTCTTGGGGTGGGGTGGGGCATCCATTTCTCCTTCCCGTGGATGTCCATACTGCTGGTTCTTATATCTTTGGGTTTAGATTAGAACTATGTCAGCCCTTTGAGCCTCCAGCTTGCAGATGGCAGATATGGAACTCATCAGCCTCGGTAACAGCATAAGCCAGTTCCTCGTAATAAATATGTATGTATGTATGCATCCATCCATCTATCTATCTATCTATCCTATTGGTTCTGCTTCTCTGACTACCACAAGTGACTATGGGGAAAGGGCACTTCAGGAGGGGTTGAGGTGGGAAAGAAGAGAAGCAGATATGGTGTTGTGGAACAATGCACTAGTGTGTTGTAAAACTTACTACTGCAGGGATGGAAGCCTGAATTTAGGAACAGCAAGAGATGAGGGGGAAGGACAAGTAATTGTTTGAGTGTCTATTATCCAATCAGTTGAATAAGCCTACCTCACTCAGGAGTATTCCACACAGAGACGACCCCAACATGCAACAATAGGGCACTGATTGAGCATATGGTGTATCACTAAGTATGATCCAAAAATGATCCTGGAGCGGGCCATTTAGTATCCAAGAGAGGAGGGAAGGAAGGGAGCAGGAAGGAAAAAAGAATAAGGAAAGAATTAAAACTGGAGGGAGAGAGGAAGTAATCGGAAGCAGGGCATACCTGCTCGCTATGGTCTGCCAGCAACTCAAACGCACTCAGGTAACATCGAAACCGACCTTGGTGGGAGTCGTCCGTGTTCTTCTACTAACTCTCTGTGAAACACACTGCTGTGGGACGGTCCCCCAGCTGACTTTCTCTCTCCCTTACCAACACAAGCTCGGTGTTCACTGAGCCAGCAAGATGCCTTGCCTCGAAAAGCAAAGCAAGCCCATTCCTCGACGCAAGGCGTGCACTTCCACGGGCTCCCTGAGCGAGCTCCATTCCGGACAATGGAATCTGGAAAATAGTTTTTCTTCCATGAAAAAATGAGACAGAAGCTCTCTTTTCCACTGGGAATTTTTACCCTTGGCCTTAAGTGTGGTTTGTAAAGAAATGATTTCCAGAGAGATGGCAGCCATCTCGTAAGCCTGCAAACACAAGCCTATTTTGAGCCCAGGACTGGGCAGAATGCAGGGACACAAAAGAAATAGACGTTATGGTCCCTGAGTCCAAAGAGCCTATAATACAGAGCATCAAGACATGCACACGAGAATTAACTTGAGAACAATTACAAAACAACTTAGAGTATCACTCGGTGCCAAATAACGCAGCACCAATGGCAGTCCTCCAGAATCCACTGGTGGTGACTTCCTCCTGCCAATTCTTCTTGCCAATCCATTTAAACTGATGAAGTTTTCAGGAAAGATATGGCATTTAGAATAGATCCTACTCTCAAATTCTTATATTTAGAAAATATATTGCTGACCCCCATTTAAACACCAGTAATGACTTTTACTTGGAAAGGAAATGCAACGAGAAAAACACTGGGCTGAACATTGGCCTTGGGTCTTGGTAAAGCCACTTAATAGCTGTGTCATATTGTGAAGATCACTTAAACATCTGGAATACGAGTTCCCTAAGTCATTAATATAAATTGGGGATAATGATTCATTTAACAAATATTTAATGAGAACTGAGTAAGTGTTGGAACTGTTCTAGGCAATGAAAAGATACAGCAATGAAAAAAAGAGACTTCATAGTAGGTAGATATACTAATGTATACTATAGCAAGATGTATAATGAGTCCAATAGAAAAGCTACCATAGTAGGTAGATATACTAATGTATACTACAGCAAGATATAGTAGGTAGATATACTAA
>NW_003852434.1:1456735-1459681 GCF_000181295.1 Otolemur garnettii
ATAATGAGTCCAATAGAAAAGCTACCATAGTAGGTAGATATACTAATGTATACTACAGCAAGATATAGTAGGTAGATATACTAATGTATGCTATACATTTGTATACTATAGCAAGATGTATAATGAGTCCACTAGAAAAGCAGGAGGTGGTGTAAGGAGAATAAAAGGTATGGCAGGGAACTGGGCAGGGGAGCTGCTCATTTGTACGGAGCAGTCAAGAAAGTGTCCTTGATAAGAGCTTTGCCTTTCCTTGGTGCGTGTGTTTGTGTGTGTGTGTGCACATGGCAAATCCTGGCCTGCTTATCACAGAGGAGAAGGGAGGAAATCGAAGAGCACTTGATAAATTGCTCAGCACTATGGGAACACGAGGTATTATTATCATTGTTATTATTATGGATTAAATCTAAAATCCTTAGCTTGACATTTAAAATCTTTACAATACAGTCTTCCAACCTACCTTTCCAGTTTTATTCCCTCTCCCCTGTATATAAGTTCTAAATAAAATTTTCACTCATTTAATCCACTTGGCAATTAATGAAGTGCCAGCTCATGTTGCTTCTCTTGTTTCTTCTAAGTCCTTTGTGATTTCACTTTTTTTTAATAAATTCTGTGTCGCCAATGAAATGATAAACTTCTATAAATTCCTTGAACGTAAAAGGTATTGAACAATATGTAGAAGATATTAACAGTATTTATTGATTTATTTGATATGCTGATTTAATGTCTATCACCACTCTGAAAACTATCACTCCATTTGGAGTTTGGTGCTTGGCTCAGTTTTGCATGAGTTTTGAATTACCTTAACCTTGTTTATCATGGAAATGTGTTCTGTTTAAGTAGCAGAACTTTTAAAACTTCTGTATTGGTAAAAAAGGGCCTTAAATTGTGGTTAGGACTTCCCTAAACTATCGCCCCAGTGCTAATCAAGCTCAAGCCAGCTCTGAATCTCGTATGTCTTCTTCGTGACCTTTTCGTGACTGTGGGGGTATTTCTTGCCAGTACTCATGTGTTATTATTGTTTCTTGAGTAACTGTCCTGTGAGGTTTTGAGTTGAAATATGTTCCTGGCAGTCTGAGAAATCAAGCAGAAATAAAGAATGAATAAGGTATAGTAGAAATTGTAGACTAAGTATTAAATGTGGTTTTGATAGACAGAATAATGACCCTCTTATGCTATCTACATCCTAATCCCTAGGACCTATGAATATGTTACTTACGCAGCAAAAGAGACTTTGCAGATGTGATTAAGGTGAGACTACTGAGCCTGGGAGATTATTCTGGATTAGACCAACTATCATCAGAAGGGTCCTTCTAAGGAGGATGCTGGAAGGTTGGAGTCAGAGAAGATGAGACAAATTAGAGGTTGGAGTGATGTGGCTACAAACCAAGGAATGCAGGCAGCCTTTAACAGCTGGAAAAGACAAGGAACAACAACCTGTACCTCCGTGTCTCCAGAAGGAACACATAGTCCCTACTAGCCTTTTGATTTTAACCTGAAAAGACCTATTTTCAGACCCAGAAGTCTGTAAGATACCAGTAAATTTCTGTTGTATTAAGTTGATGACAGTTTGTTATAACAGCAACAGAAAAATAATACGGTAATATAGTAAAAACATCCCTGAACTAAAGCTCTGTCACAACCTAGCCCCTACCACATGTATGTTAATTGCATAATTTTAGGAAGATGACCTCATTTTCCTTTTCTGTAAAGTGTGATTACATCTGCCTTACTGTGTTGTTACGAGGGCAGATGAAATTATTCATGTGGGTACTTTTAAAGGTATTTCATGTTATATAAACGTTAGGTGTATAATGTTGGCTTAACGTTTTCTTAATGAGGAGGAGAACTGGAATAAGGCATCTGTCTTTAGCACTCTGATCACATAACAACCGCTGCTGCAATTAAAATATTGTTTTAAAAGTGGCCTAGAGTAGGGGGAGCCCCCCAGTTCCCTTGTTACAACCTTCTCTCCACCAACCAAAATGAGCATGGCTAGCCAACTGTACCGTGCTTCACCCAAGAACCAAGACATGGCCTAAGAATCTTTTCTGACCCACCTTCACGAGGTAGCTATCGATCAACTAGAGCTAGCATAGAAGAAGAAACTTATTCAAAAATCCCTGACCTGGTTGCTCAAAATGTCCTCTCTCACCCGAGAGCTGGTGAGAAACGCAGAGTTTCGGTCCTCACCCCAGACCTCCTGAATCACAGTCAGTACTGTAACACAGGTGAGTCCTGAGTACTAGTTACCATACCTTTTAAAGTGTTTCGAATCCCAGCTGAGCAGGTTACTAACGCGTGACCTTAAGCAACGTGTCTGATCATCTAAACCTGTTTTCTCTCATCCACCAAGTGGGGAACAATGTCCACCTCAGCGGGGCGGGGGTAGGAATTGGAAAGGCTGCGTATAACGCGTTTGTACAGAGCCTGCCAACCAATACTCAGTAATATTTCTTTGTCTTGTACCATTTTGCACCATGGTTGCTAACCACATTACACATCCGTGCGGTATTGCTGGAGCCGCTCAGCAGGGACGATTTCCAAAGCCATCCATGCCCAGGAGGGAGGAAGGGGGTGGGGCCAGGTAGGCTATCAGCAGTGCCATCTCCAAATACGCAGGACACTGTACACTTTGCAACACGTACTGACATCAGATGATCTACTTGCTGTCGGGTCTTCACTGCACGTGGCTTTATTGGAAGCTGTCAGCTGCAGTCTACACTCAGCGGCGGAGTGACCTGCGGGAGGCAGCAAGGGCCAGAATTCCCGATGAATCACTCTGGGTCCCCAGCCCTCTTCCTTAATCCCTTCTTAACTTTCCATCTGCCGCTGGTCTCCTTGCCCAGCCCCCTGGCCCGGCGCTCAGCAGCCGAGGCTGAAATACTCTCCCCGGGGACGGGGAAGGCGGGGAAGGGGGATCGGAGGGGGCGGAGCTCGGCGTCCTGC
>NW_003852434.1:1459757-1539651 GCF_000181295.1 Otolemur garnettii
AGCTGCCACCGCCGTCGCCTGCAAAGCCGCTGCCTCTCGCTCCGACGCTCCAGCCCGGCAGCGCTGGGCAGACGGCGCAGCGGCCTGACTGACGGTCGGTCAGGCGAGTGAACGCCCACCTCCAAGTTGGCTAGGCTCCCGGCGCCGGCGGCGGCTGCAGCCCCGCGGTGGGGGCCGTCCCCTCGGTCTCCGCCCGGCAGCTGTGCGCCGCCCCAGCTCTTTGCATAGTAATTTCAGTTCCTGAACACTCTGAGCTGGCTCCGGGACTGGGCTGACCAGGACCGCAGCTCGCCGGCCGGTGAGAGCCACGGTGTGGAACCGAGAGCCGGCGCTTGGGATATGCGACGGGCAGCCCCAGCCCCAGCGCAGGCAGTGGCCCCGCTGCGCCGCGGAGAGCCGGGTGAGAGCAGGTAGGCGACCGCGGCAGCGCGAAGAGACGCCACCGGCCACCTCCGCCCGGCGGCCAGGCGGGGATCGGAGCGCGGCGCGCGCTCTCCGGGGATGGGGGAGGATTCGGCCCCGCGTCCTGCCCGAGGATCCTTTGCCTGTTGCTCGTGTCCCCGTCCCATCCTGCGCCCCAGGTGGTGCTGTCTTTCTCGCAGGTGATCAGTTGTTCTCTGCAAGGTCATTGCTCTCCTAGGCTCTGGCTTTGAAGGTAAATGAGGGAAGACGCCTGCTGTGCTGGAGCGGGTGTGGGAGGGGTGCGGGGATTTACCATCAACCTCCACAGGGTCTGCACTCCGCGAAGATCCACAGAGGTGTGTGTGCGCGCGCGCGTTTGTGTGTGTTTGACATTTTTCTCATTTTTTTAGTGCTTTAAGGTCAAAACTCTGCAGTCCTGTATAACATGCATGCATTTATATGTGTGCCTGTGCGCACACATACGTATATATATTTACAGGTATATAGTTTTTCTCAAGGTAAGCGGAGAGAGACGAGGAAGGGCAGCGGGCAGAAGCTGATAAAAGGAAGTCATTGCAGAGACCTGTTCAGTAATAGAGGTGAACTTTGGAACCACATTAAATCAGGGTAGAGACTAGAGGTGATAAACGGTTCTTTAGAGATGGATTTCAGAAGAGGACTGCCAACCAGTACATAGCCGATCTTCCTGCTCTCCAGGCAGATAGAAAAGAGGCAGACAGAATTTCAGATGCAACAATGGGCAGTGAAGGGGGGGAGGGTACTTGGTGGACGCTGGGAAGTGAATTTCGGTTGGTGGGAAGGTAGCAAATCCAGGTTAGATTTAAAGGGCCTCTGGAGAGGCATTGGGAGAAATCGCTGCCTGGGGTGTAGTCAGTTCAAGGTTAAGGTGATGAGAATGTCCAGAAAGTCAGGGAGGAGGTGGGCACAAGACGACGGCTTGGAGGGGTAGGGGAGGGACGGAGCTGTGAGTAATCCCTCAAGAAGCAGCCACCTTTATTAAGGGATCTTCCTCCTGCTGTGAGAACTGTACTTGGCTGGGCTCCATCCAGATATTTTTCCCAACACATCTGTGGAAGATCCATGGGACCATGTTTTCTTTTTGGCTTTGCAGGGAATCTAGGTCATGGTAGGACTAGAAGAAACTGAAGTGTTTACAACACCAGCAAGATTTGGAAGAGGGTTGATTAAGGCTTCGCTTCATGAAATATTTACACATCTCTTGCGTGGGCTTTTGTTTGCTCTTGTTGGCGCTGCTGCATATTTTACTTTGATGATGCTTCGAGCGCACTTCTCCCGAATGTGCTTATTTTCCATTTATCAACTATTCTTTCTTTCCCGTTCTGTTCACCATTGGCCTGCCCTGATGAACAATGGTGGAAATAAAGACACATGAGTCACAGCACAAAGAAGAAAATCTTCTCTCTGGCTATCTGCAAAAGACAGGAGTTTGCATTAGGAATGTTCTTTTGAAATAGAAGCACGAAGACCGTTTCTTTCAAGTGTTTTATGTGTTGGGTTTTTCAAGTTTGTGTGTGAAGGGGATAGGTTGTTGACTCATAAACAGACATAAAAAGGTAGTCATTGCTTTTGCAAGTTATACGTGATATCATAGAAATTTATTTTGGAAACAGAGCAGGAACACTCAGGGAGAGCCATGCACTGTGTTCTGGTGTGGTGAGGCTTCATCTAATCACTAACTTGACTTTTATGAAAATGATTAGGGCAAAAGGGCAAGTGTATCAGCTTCATGGGGGGAGTGAGAGAGCGGAGCGTTGCATGAGTCAGATCAGTGTTAACTAGCGGGCAGGGTGGGTTCCAGCAAGCTGGTTTTAAAATGTGAGCGTTTTGTTTGCCTCAAAAGATTTGCCTGATACGCTTCATTATTTATTCCTGCAGCATTCTTTTAATTATGCCTCAAATTTATTTAAGAGACTATATTAAGATCCAGCTATCCTTTCCCTGTTTGAATTTCCAGTCACAAAATCTGCAGCCTACAGGGAAGCACTAAGATATTTGTCATGGAATCACAAAATCATGAACTGTTGGCCTCAGAGAAGGAGGACACCTGGTTCTAGTCCCAGCTTGCACTTGAGCTCTTTCCGTGGCCGCTGCTTCTGCCCTCACGCGTTCATTTGTGGATCCATTCATTCACCTGTCCATTCATGTATTCAACATATATTTATCCTGAATTGGATGTGGCCCTAGATTGTGGACTAGAAAAACGAACAAGACCCAATCTCATCCTGCAAAACTCAGGAGAGAGACTGGCAGTAACAGACGGCAGAGTGCTATGGCTGGGTGCTGAGGAGGCCAGGTGTGGAGGTGAGAAGCACAAGGAAAGTTCCCATGGACCTGAAGGATGAGAGGAGCTTTCCTGGGGAGGTGGAAAGGGACGGGCATTCCTGGCATAAGGACCAAAGTCTGCAGAGTTGGAGGAAAGCAAATAGCTCTCAGTGGTTGAATACAGTGTCAGTGCATAGAGGTGGAAAGATGAGAATGGAGAGGGCAGCAGGATCCACCCCCACACTGAAGTCCAGGAGCGCTGGCTGCTAACTCAGCTGGTCAGTAAACCATTTGATCAGGATAAGTTATGCAATGTCCAGAGTGCATCTGGTCGATTCATACTGAGGCTCTGCATTGTTTACATTGCCCAAGTTCATATCCTTCAGAATCTTTGAAGAAACGGTATTTGCCTTAATTGACAGCAGCCTGCTAAAAGAGAGGGGTCCTTGTACAGGTCGTCCTTCTCTGTGCCTCAGTTACTTCATCCACGAAATGCCCACCCCCTCCTGTGCATGCTCTGAAAATGGGCATGAGGAAGTAAAGATCCGAGTTTTGTAGAAGTGAGTTATAAAAGGGCAGGGAAACTTCTTTTTATAACAACAGTACTCAGGGGAAAGGATAGAAAATACTGCATACTCTAAGCACTCCGTTGCCCCAGATGACTCCAAATGGCAAATGTCGGATGCCGGGAAAAAACTGAATGAGGAAACAAGTAACTTGGGGACACAGAAGTCCAAGGTCCACATAATATTTTTAATTATTTTTAAATGACAGAAATATTTATAATAACCTGTAAGTAACCAAGGAGTGCCTGCTAGAACTGCACTTTCCAAACTCGTCCACTGTGAAATAAGTCCAGTGGGTGTCCTCCCCATTTTTATTTCTGAAAAATTTAGAGGAAAATAGGACAGTGAGTTAACTATGGTTGATGAAACTTCTTACTTAAATATAGATGTGTGTGTGTGTCCATACTGGACTGTGATGTAAAATGGATATCTCACTATGCATCATATTCAAAAAGTCCCGAAGCCACTGCTATGAGTGGTACAAAGGAAAGACGCCCCCAGTGTACGAGATGCCGAGAGTAGATACACTAAGAGATGTGACACAAAGCCGCAGTGAGAAAGGCAAGACTTGGGACTTGCTAACGCAGGCCAATGAAGTCAGAGAGTCAGATCCTTGGGAAGTGAATTAGTCTGCAGAGGTTTCTTGGAGGAGATCAAAGTTGAGCTAGTTTATAAAAGATGGATGGGTCTGAATGGGTAGGGAGGAAGGTGTGATGAAATAGAAGAAAAAGCAAAGAATGAAGTGAGTAGTAGCAAGTATATTTAAGAATCATTTCAAAACGAAACAATGATTGTCAATTTGAAGGAAGAGAATTGTAGTGAAATTTCTGTTTAGACTGAAATATTACTCAAGAGTTGTCTTTTTTTTTTTAAGAGACAGAGATCTCACTAAGTTACCCAGACTAGATTCAAACTTCTGGGCTCAGTCGGTCCTACCTCCACCCTTCTCATCATCCCAAGTAGCTTGAACTACAGGCCTGTGGCACCATATCCAGCTAAGAGTTGGTCTTTTTCTTTTTTGCTTGAGACAAAGTCTCACTCAGTCGCCCTGCGTAGAGTGCACTGGCATCATCATAGCTCATAGCAACCTCAAACTCTTAGGCTCTTGCCTCAGTTTTTCTATTTTTAATAGAGACCAGGTCTTGCTCTTGCTCAGGCTGGTCTCGAACTCCTGAGCTCAAGCAATCAACTCACCTGGAAGAGTTCCTATTTTTCAAAAAAATAAATTTTATTTTGTATATTTAAAGTATACAATATGATGTTATAAGATACATATGTATGTATATAGTATAAGAGTTACTATAGCGTAACAAAATAACACATCCATCCTTTCACAGAGTTACGAGGTTTTCCCCTTGTGGCAAAAGTAGCTATAATCTATTCACTTTGGCTGCACCCCCCCACCCCCTGTAGCATGTAGCACAGTGGTTATGGCACCGGCCACATACACTGGGGCTGCTGGGTTTGAACCCAGCCAGGATCCCAGCTACTTGCGAGGCAGAGACAAGGGAATTGCTTACTCCCAAGAGTTTGATGTTGCTGTGAGCTCAAAAATCCTGAATACAACACACTCCTGTTAACTACAGTCCTCATGTTACAAATTAAAACTTTAGACTCATTCATCTTACATTTCTGCTACTTTCTATCCTTTGACCTACCTCTCCCATTTCCTCCTCCTCAAGCCCTACACTGGTAACCACTTTTATTCTGTATATCACTGGTACCTCTTTCTTTGAGTTGCTAATTTTTTTCTAAGTTTTTTTCCCTAATATTAATTTCAGAAAATCTAGCCAGAATGACCATACCATTACATACATCATCACCCACCATCTTTTTCTTTTGCAATAATGTTACTGGTTGAGCCTTGATTCAATCGAATTTGATAGTTAAGTGTTGATATACCACGTTGTGGAATGATTTCATTTCTCAGAGCACAACTATACTCATTGGCATAGAGGCAAAGATGGTCAGGTGAGTATCATAAACTCAGCAAACCCTTCTATTCTTCTCACTGAGTCTCCTTTTGTGAGCATTTCATAGATGCAAAATCCCCTGGCATTGACAGCCCTGGGAAGATGAACCAGATCACTCGGTAGCTGTGAACCCCAGAAAGAAGGGCAGCAGCTGCCGTATTTTCTTTGTTGTTGTCATTGCCTTATGACTTGTCCATCTACTTAAAGACTTAAATATTCAGATGCATGTCTAGAAATCACATCATTGTGTTTAGCTGTAGCCTAATAGTTATTTTAGAGGACAAAGTCAGAGAAGAAGTCTTTACTTGGGTTTCTAAAAAAACTTGGTGGGCTTCTTTCAGCTCTTGCTCTGTTTCCTGTGAACTAAACCGATCTTGTGATGTTGGTGTGCTTGAATAAAACTACACCGCTAACCAGAAGAACAGTGCCAGTTAAAACAGAAATTCAGCTGCTTGAATCAGTTGATTTGGAGAGTGGCCAAATATGGAATTTTTTTTTTTTTAATAAAGACGACCTGGACGCCTCTCAGCTCTCTTTTCCACACCACCATGTTGAGATTAGTGATAATCGAAATTTTTTGTAGACAATTCAAATCTGGAACAATAAAAACATTGAGAAGCTATATTTGGACTGAACAGACATTTATTGAATTTCATGGGGAAAATGTATATACTCTTGCAACTTAAATTACTTACTGTCTTGAATGCCAGGGAGAAAAATTTTCACAGCTTTTAACCAGGCATATTAGAGATGGCAACACAGTAAGGGCTTTCTAATTTTTCATGTCGGTAATTACATTATTGGCTTTGTTTTGAGGCTAGCAGCATACTTTGGGCTCCAATTATTATTCCTGGGTAATAATAACTGACCCTAATTCAAATCCATGCCTGAGAGGGAGGGGCTTCAAAATCTGTCTTTTTGGATACTAATGGCAGTAAAAGGATTCCATAGCCAAATTTGGAAACTGTTGCTGAGTCCATGCCTCTGTTTACAAGGAAATAAAGTGGTTAATGAGTCCCAAGGAAGTGAACAGCTTGTCCATAGTCATTGTTAGAGCTGGGGCTAAACACAGACCCCCTCTTTCTACTTCTGCACTGATTCTTGGCTAAGGGGAGAAGGAGCAGGACCAGAAGACAGTGTCTGAGCATGGCATCACTGCTGCATCCCTTCTTCAAAACTGAGAGTCAGAGCTGAAAGCCTTTCTAAATGACAGTGCCAGTGAGCTTATCTCTCTCCCAAGGGTGTGATGTGGCAGAGAGATTGTGGGGATCAGCTGGATGATCTGAGGCAAAGCAGTTTCTTGGGCTTACACACCAGATTCAATTTAAAAATTTTAATTCTCAGATCCTCAACAGAGAGGATACCCAAGTCTCTGCTAGAAGATTAGTTACGCAGGATTCACGGCCTCGTGACACTTGCAGAACCAAGAAAACCCTGGAAAAAAACCCTAGAAGCTAGAAGAGTAAACCCACAAAGTCACAGGTGTCTCTGGGGACCTCAGCACTGGGGCTAATTCAAGACAGCTGGACAGGGATGTGCCGCCCAAGCTCCTGAAAAAAATTGTGTTTGCATTTATTAATTTTCTAGAGGAAAAAAGAGTTTCTTTTTTAAACTTGAATGGAAAAGAGTTCATCAAAGGGGGAGATCTGCTTAGGAGCAATTATCTCATGCTTTATACTGATAGATTCTTGATTGGTTTTGGGGATATTGATTTCTAAATAGCATAAAGTGAAGGTAACCATATTATATCTATGGGAGACTCTTCTCTATCTTTATAATGTACCACTTAAGGTGAAATGAAACACTTAAGGGAGTAAAGTGTGTTAATTGTATTTCCTGAGTAATCCGAGCATTTTTTTTTTTTGCTTCAATTTTTATTGACAATTTTTCTAAAAAGTCTGAAAATATCATCAGGATTCAGAATTGTACATTGCCTCTAGGTTTGTATCCTGAATTATGGCTGTAAGGGCAGAAATTTTGAATATAATGTAGACTTTTTCCCCTCATTTTCTTTCCCCTTTTTAATCTGCGATATGAACACACTTTTTCATTATACCTTTTTTTAAAAAAGTTATTTAAAAAGGCAAAAGATTTGGTTTATTGTGAGTTCCACTTGGTTGGAGTTTGGTCTTTGTTATCGTACCATTTGGAAATGCTTGTCCCCCACTCTAAATTACTCTCTCAGTCCACTCAAAACATGGCTTAAAGCTTCCCTTTGAAGCAAATCCTCCGTGATTCTTAAGACCCGTTTCTACTTTCAGCCCTCTACATAACATTAATTTTTTATTTATACTGAGTTGTATTGTTCTTTCAGCATGCCTTCCTTTGAATTCTTTTATAAGTTATTTCTCCTTGAAAAGCAAAGGTAAAAATGAAGCAACTAGAATTTTAATTGCTAAATTAAAATTAAGAACTCTCAATTCTAATAAGAATTTCAGTCAGCACTGGGTTAGCAAATGAGTGTATATTTTCGTCTGAATCTTTAGATGAGTAAAAATTGCTTCTGACAATTGGGCGGGGATGATTGTTCTTGTTTTCATGTCAAACGTGTTCTGAAAGCCTCAGCAGAAATCTGCCGCTGTCAGGGTCAGGGGCTGAGCTCTGCTGAGGTGAAGGAAAATGCCTTTGCAGGCTCCTCTCACGGGGGGGGGGGGGGGGATGGTCTACGCAAATACATGCTCAGAGCAGAAGGAAGCTCTGCCGTGAGCATCTGGGAAACCTGGTGCACTTTTCTCAACCTGTCTAGACTTCAGGTTTGGGGATGTGTGTGCCAGATCAGAATTGAGAACAGACAGGCTGTGGGCCCAGCAGGAGAGCCATGGCCTGAAGGTATCTATTTTTACTTCAGCCGATGTTTAAAAATCAGAAGATCTATTGTAAAAATCGAAACCCTAACCCACATTCCCTAGACTAGAGCTCAACAGCAGGACGTGCTACCTCATTTCTTCCCTGAGGTCCCCACGTCTCCCTAACCTGTGTCTGCCACGGAGGTTTCCTGTAAGTCACTCACACTCAACAGCTTCACTTAATTATGTTACACACCTGTAACCTGTAGGTGTCAAGTTTGTGCAGTCTGTACTGGGTGTCCTAAGTACCGTCACACTCTAAGTGCTGTGACTGTATTCATGAGATTGATGTGTCCCTGCAATGCAGAGAGATAATTGTACTGAATGTAATTAACTCCCGTGAACCGCAGTCAGTGTCTAAAAAGTTTCCGTCATCAAAATATGTAGATACTGTGCAAGTTTCATGAATGCAAACTATGTTGTTCTGGTCTGTTAGTAAGAGGATAGTGGCGTTTTCGTTGATTTGTTTGTCCAAATCAGCCCAGCTTGCCTGCTTGCACTGTACCTATGGCAAGTTAAAAATTTTAACAGTTTCAAGAATAATTCATTTTTTCTTTACTTTAAAGACCCGTGACTAAGATTTTACACTGGATTGCTTTACAAGTTTTCAAGGCACCGTATCTGGATCTTAGGTCCAACTCTTTGCCTAGTCTCCAAACAACAGCTCTTGGCCTGGCCACCAAAACTTGCCCAGCCTCCTGAAAGCCCAGAGCATGTCCGATCTTCCAAGGAATGGCACATTCCTACATAGCAGGCCCAGCAGGTGAGACAAACTGTCCGAAGGAGTATGGACTTGTGTCTCAGCCTCTGGCTGCATTCGTACGGCTGAGAAATGCCCATCTCATAATGGCAGTGGCCGTGTTGCATCCCCTCTCTGAAGCTAGGCAGGTCGCTGCCCGGTCTGGCTACTTGATTGTGTGGAGCTGCTCAGTTAATATGGCTACAGAATTAGGTGACTGTGTCAGGGACGATTTATTTATGTTGCAAATAAAGACAAATGCCCTTGAGGGGCAACAAGATGGAAAACTCAGGCAGAGCTCTCCAGTGGAAAAGGCCATCTTCACAGCTCCCTGAAGTCGCTCCTTCCTTCTCAACTTCTGCTGCCTTCCCGTCCTCATGCACACTTCACTTCTGCCACCCCCACATGGCGCCTCCTACTTTACTTCTAAAAACATTCCCTCATCTAATTATTAAGCCTCAAGTGTCGGCACTTCAGAAGCTTCACTCCAAGAAGACAGGGCTGAGAATAGTATCAGGCAAAGCGAAGGGAGGACACAGTGCCACACCAACTCTGTGCTTTTTTTGGAGAGAGTGGCGTTTCCCTGCAGAATGACATCCAAGTGTTTAAGTATCAGGTGTCATGTCAACTGGAGTGTATTGAAGACATGTCTTATAAAAGACCACCGGGGTTAAAATCCTTTAGCCACAAAGTTAATTTTCCCCTGGTGATTTTTAAATAACACCAGTTTAGTTACACTGAAACTTTTCTGCTGAAGACACTATTCTCCAGTTCCTCTGGTGGTCATTTTGATGTTTGAAACTGTAACGATGGGTTTGTAAAAGATCATCTCTCTGGGGGTTGTGGCTTTTGAGTGGTGAGTCTACGTCTCCCAGAGGGATGGTAAAAGTTAATAATCTGAGCTGAACTAGATTGAGGGTACATCAATTTCTTCTGCTTTGTAAATTCAATAACGGCCTTCCTCTAACTGGAAATAGGAATTCGGTTAGGAGGAGAGTTATAGAATGTGAAAGGGGATTGGTGGAAGGCCCTGAAATAAAGAAGGTGGATTCCTTGGATCATTTACTAAATCTGCGTTGAGCACTTGATGTACAGATTTATGTTAAATCCTGTACTATATTCTGGGAGATTCGAAGTGAAACAAAACACAGTCTAAACTCTCAAATAATTCCCAGACTACTGGAATAAACTTATTAATACACATGGCTCAGCAAAGTTCGATTGGGCTCTTTTCCTGGTCAGGAGCTCAGAGAATTCCCCTAATAGCCTAACAACCAAGGTCCCTCCTCTGTGCAGCCAAACACTCCCTGTACCTCTTTCTTCCTTCCCGTACACCCGAACAATTCTGCTTAATTTCCGTTCCTCTTCCCAGTTCATCACCTGCTTGCCACACCTGGTTTTTTTCTTCCCAGCAAAGCCAACAGGAAACTAGAGGAAGCCTTTTCCATTCCACACTTCCTTAATGTCGTAGAAAATAAAAACACACACACACACATGTATTTTCAACTTCATTCTGCCACAAAACAGCTCAAAAACAGAGGGTAGCAAGAGTGACTAAGAGGGGTGGATATAAAATGAAGAAACCTGACAAGTTGCTCTGGTGGCGAGTCCAGATACTACAGAAACTTTCATCCTCATGAGTGTACAAGAACTTTCACGTAACTTCTTTGGCCCCCCTTTTTTTTCCTATTCAAGAAAACATCTACAAGTTCGAGTGAGATGGGAGTGACACCGTTACAGAAATAACTATTATCAAGATTAGAATCACTGGCACTAGAGAAAACTAAATCATTCTTTTATAAATCATTTGCTGTCATTGTGTCATTGGCTCTTTATCATGGTTCACAAATTGTTTGTGATCTATTAGTGTGGAGTAAGACCGTTTAAGATAATTGCCTTAGACACTGAGGAATCTCCTCCACCCTTGGGGGGATGGTCTTGAATCCGATCAGGATTGGCCAATGCACCCATTCCAGGGCTCAGAACATCCGCTGCTGTTTGTGCAGCTGCTCTGCTGAGTACCCCAGGCCTTCTTTTTTCTAAGGAGGTGCTCATCACTCTCTCTGCACCTGCGACCCTTGAAGTTTGGGGGGTAATTCACATCTCCGGCATGCCTGGCAGGAGTGATTCCTTGTCTGTATGTGCCCTGACTGGGGACAGAACCTCTGTTGCCTTTCAGGGGCTCCCAAGCTATGGTGTAGGAGAAATGAGAGAGAAGGAAAGGAATCTCCAGTGTGGGACTAATGGTGATCAGTGAAAAAGAATGAAAGAGCAACCAAACACAGGAGAGAAGAGGGGGCAGAATTCTGTAAAAAGGAAGCAAGAGCCCAGAAGGAACCAGTCGGGGCACTTTGCTATCATAGATCTAAGGCATAATAAAACCCTAATAAATTTGCCATTGTCCCTCTACTTTCCAAAGGACATGGAGGAAGGGTGGACTACAGGTCGATATTACCATTCCACAGAGTCATTCTTCAGGCCTCTCTGCCAGTGGCAACCTCCAAAAAGTTTTTATTTAAACAAATCTATGAGGTTTTTACTGTTCTTTTCCCCGTTTTCAGAATGAGGAAACAGTAAATAACTTGCCCAGGATCCCATGGATGGTAACTGATTGAACTATTTGTGAATTCAGAGCTGTCCACCTTCCTTCAAAGGCCACTTGCTTCAGCACGACGGCACATGGCAGCATTCTGTGGAGTGTTGGCAACGTCAAAGGAATTATTAACACTGGGGCAGAGTACGAAGAATCAGCAGGATTTCACAGGCTGTTTCTTCCCTCTTAGATTTCACTCTGTGCTGCTTAAACAACAAACGTGAAATCTTCTAAATCAGCGATAGCGCATTTTTAAAACAAACTCGGTGAGTTCAAGGACAGACATTTTAGATTAAAATATCACAAATCAGTGCAAAGGTGATAAAATAGGCAAATATAAATTTTTATCAAAATACCCAGGTGACACACATGTTCAGCAAACAACATTTCTTTGTTTCCCCAAAGAAAAACCAAACACATATCCATTTCCTATAGTCACGGGTGCACACACACACACACCGTGCACAGCAAGAAAAACCAGGCATGTGTCTTTGTTTAATTCTGCCTGTGGACTTTGGACTTAGGAGTTATTTATAGAACTAGTGTTTCCGCGATTGATGTTTTAATCATAGACATTCATTTACTTGTGAAAGTTAAGTAATTCCTTATTATAGCTCACAGCTAACTATTCTAGTTAAAAATGGAAGACCAAAAAAGAAGGTAATATGTGTATAGAAGGCCCATTTCAGACAATTTCTTTTTAAAAATATAGTCCTAATGTATTAATGGTACTGGATAGAGGTATGAATATACCTATCTCCATCGATTTTGAAGATGAAAATCCATTAATTGTAAAAAAGAGAAAAAGCCATAATTTCTGCCTTTTTTATCTTTTTAGTTTTTTAATATGCAATTGATTTTTTTTTTCTAGTTAAAAAACATTGACAGAAATCACCTACATGCACTAGTCTTATTACTGGATCCTTGTCAACAATCTGCAATGTTTTACCACCTTGTCAGATTTGAAAATCTAAACTCTTTGTACCAGGAGCTCGCAAAAAGAGGGCACTGCTTTCCAAAGTAGAGATTTCCAGCAGTGACCAATAAAAGGATCTTAGGGGAAGTGAAGATTTACTTTTTAATAGTTATGAAGTTATTTGAATATAGACGTACATTCAGAATACATTTTAAAGTATATTTTTAAAATTACGTGCTACAAAAATAAATAATTGGCACATCAACCCTGTGATTTCACGGATACTATTTCTTAGGACTAGGCACTTGGGTTTCCACATCTTTGTGATTGTGAACTAAGCTGCAGTAAACATTCGAATCTAAATGTCCTTAAGATAAAATGAATTTTTTTCCTTCTGGATTGATACCTGGTAATGGGATCAACGTAAAGTCAACTTAATGAAAAACATTAAGTTAAAAAAAATTAGTTTCAGGAAGAAGCACATGAGACAAAACTCTTGCCATTGGTGCACAAATGTCACAATTTGTGAAAGTAGCACACAAAGTCTGTCATTACCCTAAGGCACCCAAGTTCTCTCTAGAAATGAGAAGAATGTTCTAGAAATCCCTAAGATCACAGGTAGCTTTGATGTGCTCCATTTCTTTCTTTTTTTTAATCAATCTTACTTTTTTTTCTTTCATCTTGGACTTGTTTCCTAAGTTTTAGATCTCTCCAGACTGTGTTGGAAAAGAGAGAGACCCTTTAATCCCCCCTTCTCCATCACATATACCTTCATTCAGTTACAAATATTTCGGAAAAAAAGTATGGAGAATCCTGAAAGAGCTAAAAGTAGAGTTTCCATTTGATCCCACAATCCCATTACTAGGTATCAACCCAGAAGGAAAAAAAAATCACTCTATCCTAAGGACATTTGCACTGGGGTGTTTATAGCAGCTCAGTTCACAATCACAAAGCTGTGGGAACAACCCAAGTGCCCATCCACACATAAATGGATCAATAAACTGATATATGTATGCCAAGATTACTATTTCATCATAAAAAAAGATGGAGACTTGCATCTTTTGTATTTACTTGGATGGATTTAGAGAATGGAAAAACTAGTATCCTATGTATTCAATACTGTGTTGAAACTCGTAGATCAACAATTCCAGTCCCACACAAGAGGAAACACAATTAAATTCAAGAAAGAGGGGGGTTGGTAAGTTCCCACCTAACGGGCACAGTGCAGGGACCTATGTCACACCTCCTGGGTGAAGGATTCAACTGCCACTCAGACTGTACCTTAAAAACACAAACAGTGTAACCTAATTGTATATACCCTCAAGTTAACCTGAAATAAAAGAATACAAATAGACTCATTAAACAAATACCCTATGGAGAAGGTATGTGCTAGAGAATGAGGGTGTACAGAGAACTGCTGAGCTCTGTCCCTCTGCCTTTTGTGTTAAATGAGTTGACGTGTCTGTGATTCACCTTGAAGTTAAAGCCCTTGAAAGCCCTGGACTTCTGCCACAGAGTCATTTCTGTCAACTTCCTGAACAACTGAAAGACCTTCAATGGAAAGTCCCTTCATTGATAAAAAGCACGCTATCCAGGCTCCTATTGCAAACTGAAAATGTGTGTTGCTGCACATCCTGAATGAGGTTATACGTGAGAACGGACAACAGACGTTTCTGCTACATTTCACAGCTAGAAATGTCTAAGTCTTGAGCCGTTTTGAGTACAGAGAGGGCAAAGCAGTGCTTTCATGAGTTTGGGGTAGAGGTTAACACATCTCTAGTCAGTTAGAAATGTTTACAAGTGAGTCAGATGAGGAATTTAAATATGTGAGTCTTTCAGGCTTTTTAAAAATCAACTATATTGAGGCAGAGGAATCAAGTTTCAGTAGCACTCACTTTTTTTTTTTTAGCACTTACTGTTTTTTCATCTATTCATGATTTATCCCCCCAAAATGAGTAACATGTGACCGTTATGATGAGTATATTTCCTTGAGAATTTGTCACTGAGAGACGTTACTAAAATCTCTTAAAGACTTGATGTGGTGAGTCTAATTGTCGTAAGCGTTTCTATAATGTCAATATAGCAGCTTTATGCTTGCCAGCAATTCATAAGATTTTGCTGCAGTGTTGAAAAGGATATTGCTGTGGTTTCCTGCCAGAGTTTCTATATAATGGTGAGAGAAGCAGGAGAGGATGTAGTTGGTCGTGGTTGTTTGCTCATACCCTGCTGCTCTTTTCTTTTTTGTAAAAAACAGGAAGCTAAAATTTGTTCTTTACTTAGTGCGATTGATGGTTAATAAGGGCTTTCCTTTGTATCAATATGGGAAAATGTAAAAACAAAAAGGTGCACAGCCCGTAAACGCTTAAGAAATTAAGATTAAGACATTAAGTAAAGAGGCTGAAGCACTCGGGGGAGTGTTTATTTACTCCTGAAGTGCATTCATGGTGGTAAAATTGCTTAGTTGAGATTGTTTTCAAACTCTTAAATGTTTATATTTTATCATGAGTAACCTTCCAAGTGTTACATTAAAACATATTTTGAAGAAACACCAGAGAGTTTTTAATGCTAGTTATTGCACCAAAGTTCAAATCAGTTTTTCAGTTTTTCTCTGTTCTCCTGATTCCTCAGCTGATTCATTTTGAGGGGAATTGGGCACAAAACCATAGTCTAAGTTCCATCTCAGAAACAAGGTAAAATGAAACGGCCTGCTTCAGCCTAATGAGTCACTACTATTTCATTGGATGCTATCATAAATTTTAAAAAGGAAAGGCATGAATGAAAGACTATTTGTAACTAAGTCTAAATAGGGAAGATTGAACAGAAGCCCCATCCGTTGGGGAAGCACAGCCACTACGGTGGTATGGAAAATGGAGTCAGGATAAGTTTTAGACCTCGCACAACTGTGGGAGCTTGGCGTTGGCTTTTGCATCTGGCATGGTGTTGATGTCATCAAAGGTTAGAGCTGGCAACCTGCGGGAAGAAAGGCCGGATTTGAAATGGAGTCACATAAGGACAAACTGAAACCCCAGAGATAAACTGGAGCCTGCATTGAATTCCCGTCTCCACTAACCTCACCCACCCACCCCCAACCTGCAGGACCAGAGCCCGTACCAGAAGCTGGTACTCTTCACTGCAAAGCTTTTCATGCACCTGGCCCTGAAGCAGGAGGAGAAGAGCTGGCAGGAGGCAAAGGGCCAGAACCTGACACCAAGGTGAGCTGGGAGATGAGGAGCTGCACTCAGGGCCCTGCGCTGACCTTCAGAACAAACGCTGCCCTTTCACTTCTACTCCACATCTCACATAAGTGACCTCGGCAGCTAACTGCAATGAAGAACAATTTAGGAAAGAGAATCGTGGGAACTAGTTTAAAAGAGAAATGCTTACAGTCAGGAAGTCCCTTGTTTTTGAGTTCTACGGAAAGCCTTTCAACCCGAAGGACTGCTAATCCATCCTGCTCGAGGATTATGTTTAAGAAGTTTCCATGTACTTCTCCAGGTGCCTACAAATGTTCATCTATATGCAACTATACGTTGTTGTCTTACTTCATCCCCAAACTGAAATTTCAGAAAAGTTAAAGGATAAAGACGTACCAAGACTCATGTAAGCCACTGAACTCAACTCTTCCAAGTATATATCATCTGCTGTATAAATCGATGAGATTACCTCTGCACATGGCTGGATGCTGTAGTGACGAACATGTTTTCTGCCACAATAGATCCAAATTCCATTTTTAGATTTCCGTAGGTGCTGCAGAAAGTTCGTATAATATAATGTTGCAGAAAAGCTCAGTCAGAAAGAAGCTGCCACTCCGGCTTCTTTTACTGTTTTGTTTTGTTTTATGTTGAGATTCTTGCTTGGAAGGATGTATGCACTGGTGCTGTGTGACAAGGGGAACTCACCAGAATGGACGTGTTCATCCAGACACCATAGCCAGGATTCCTACAAGGAATGGGAGCTTGGCCCCTGGATCTTCTGAGAATCTTGCCATTTTCAAGAGTCTTGGCGTCTTTATCAGTGTCACCCAACCTCTCTTTTTCTTGTCCCAACTTACTTGATAAATGGTATTTGCAGGACAGTTCCCCTTACAGTTCTGTCTTTTTCTTTCTCATCTAAAAAAGCACATTGAAATATAAGTAATCTAATTTGTAAAATAAATAATCTGCAATCATTTAAGCATTGGTAAGAAAAATCTTGCCTTGGGCGGCGCCTGTGGCCAGTGAGTAGGGCGCCAGCCCCATATACGGAGGGTGACAGGTTCAAAGCCGGCCCTGGCCAAACTACAACCAAAAAATAGCTGGGCATTGTGCCGGGCATAGTCCCAGCTACTCGGGAGGCTGAGGCAAGAGAATCGCCTAAGCCCAGAGTTGGGATTGCTGTGAGCTGTGTAATGCCACGGCACCCTACCAAGGGCAATAAAGTGAGACTCTGTCTCCATAAAATAAGAAAAAAGAAAAGAAAGAAAAATCTTTTCTTTTGTATATAAGCACAAGAAATCCATTGCGCAAACATTTCACTATCCTGACCCTGTTTCTCAGTTTACCCCTTGGCAAAGCAAGAAAAAAGAAGCCCGTTTGGTTTTTATTTCATGAAAATACCCACAAAAGCAAATAAAAATGGAAAAGTTCATTGAAAGGGAGGAAAACATATGGTGTTATTCAATTCCTTGGTGTTCCACAACTGATGAAAGTAGGCAATGCTGGGGCAGGCTTTGGCTGCATGAATCGTGTCGTATACGTCTATCCAATGCGACCATCTAGGAGCATCTCTTTAAGCAGTATGCGTTATTTACCTATTGTTGCAAATCCCTGCCTTTGAAATGGGGTGACAGAGCTTGGCGTATACAAAGAGGACTGAGACGTGCTCCTTACCCGTGAAGGAATCCGTAGTCTATGGAGAGAGATGATGCAGAAAAAACAAATGAAGACGGAGGAGGAAGTAGTGAGTGTGGGCCCACGATGAAAGTAGAAATATTATGATTCTAAAAAGACGAAGTTTTAAAATTCCATCCCACACTACACATAAAATGCCAAAGACCAAAAAAAAAAAAAATCCTAACAATACTGAATGCTGGCAAGGATGTGAAGCAACCGGAATGCTCCTGTGTTGCTAGCGGGGCTACAGAGAGGTACAGCCGTTATGAGAAGTACTTTGACTGTTTCTCATAAGTCAAACATTCGCTTACCACATTACCTGGCAAACCCACTCCTACTTAAGTGAAATGGAAACAGAGGGTAATACCAAAACCTACAGATAGTGGCTTTATTCAGAATCAGCAAAACTAGGAAATAACTCAAACTCTCTCAGCTAGGAAATGAGCAACTGGTGGCACATTCGTGCAATGAAGCCCTACCCAGCCATAAAAAGGAATGAACTCTCAATGCACATAGCAGCAGGGAGGACTCTCAAATGGAGTATGGTAATTAAAGAAGCCAAACTCGAACAGCTCTGTATGTTTATATTTACATGACATTCTGGAGAGAACAAAACTCCACAGGCAGAGAGCAGACTAGTGATAAATGGGAGGGAGAGATGGACCGTAAAGGAATCAGCAAGGAGAATTTCTTGAGGGGAGAAATAGGCCCATCCTGAGCCTTGACCATGGTGGTGTCATCCATAGGCATAGCTCTTATGCTTACGAGCATACCAAATTCGTCGACCTATACACCAAAAGAGTCAATATAATGGTCCATAAATTGTTTTAATTCTCAAAAAGAAAATCCACCCTAGAAGCCCAGGTGTCAAACCTGGGCCTGCAGGCCGCATGCAGATTACTGAGGCCCATGTTGCTTGTCTGTGGTGTCAAATATTGTAAATATTAGGCATGGACCTGTTTTTGCTCATCAGCTCTCCTTAGTGTTTGTGGGGGTGGGGTTGTTTGTTTTGGGGTTTTTTTTTTTTTGAGACAGAGTGTCAAGCTGTCACCCTGGGTAGAGTGCTATGGCACCATAGCTCACAGCAACCTCCAACTCTTGGGCTCAAGTGATCCTTTTGCCTTAGTTTTTCAATTTTTAGTAGAAACAGGGTCTCACTGTTGCTCAGGCTGGTCTCAAACCTGTGAACTCAAGCAATCTACCTGCTTTGGCCTCCTAGAGTGCTGGGGTTACAGGCATGAGCCACTGCGCCCAGCTTAGTGTTTGTGTTTTTAATTGTGGACCAACATAACTCTTCTTCCAATAAGTGGTAGGAATTAAAAAAAAAAAAAAGGTTGGACACCCTTAGTAGAGTATACATCTCCTAGTTCTGAGTTCAGGAAAGCAGGCCATATGGAGATGATGCTAATCCCGCTCCCTGTTTATTGACACAGAAAAATGTGCAGGCTGAACAGATTTGCCCTCTAATGTCCAGAAATGTTGGGTTCGTTTCTATCTCAAAACTCTCTTTAAATGGATGGAAGCAAGGGTCCTGGGACCCAGTGTGTCAGCTGACAATTCTATTGCCTAAAAATAATGCTACGTGAAGCATCTGTGAGCGTGTGTGGGAGCAGTGTGCGCTCACTGTGTCCTCTGCTGTCTGTGTGTGAATGGGGCGTGCTGCACCCCAGCTCAGATTCACAAACGCTGAAAGAAACTATTCCAGTATTATTTACTGAGGTCTTACCATGTAAGGAGAGCTGCATAATGTGCTATCTGGGCTAAATATTGAGCTTCTTAGACTCCCTATCAAAAATGGAACTCATAATGGAGCGTGAGAGATAAAACGTGCATCTCCATAGCAATGATTCCATCAGACTATGGGAACCCTTTAAGAGAGGCTCCATCACGGTACCACAGCTTTTGAGAGGAAGAAGTCATCGCCTCCTGCAGGGCATCCAAAATCTGGATGATTTTGTGGGAGTGTGGCATTTGTCCTAAAACTTGGAGACTCCACTAGTGTCTAAGCTCTCAGAGAAATGGGTCCCTTCCACCTCATCCTCCTGCAATACCTGGTCCAGTCCCTGGCACACTACTGATACAAACACTGATGTTTCAGAATTAGTAAATGAAAGAAAGAAAGAAAAATCAGGATTCTTAAAAACAGAGGCTCAACACACCCGGGGGCATGGCCTGAGCAGGAAAATGCTTCCTGCATGTTTAAAAACTGAGAATAGTTCAATGTGGCTGAAGCATTAGGAGGGGTTAAAGGAAGCAATGTTCCAATGTCCCAGAGCTGTGTTGGAAACCAACTGGAGAGGTCCAGGTTAAGTCATTTGAATGTTTTTCAGGATAAGGAGCCACTGAAGGATCTTTGAGCTGAGAGTGATGTGATAAGATCTGTGTTTTTAAAAGATGTCATTTGACAGAGGTTATTAGACAAGGACTATTACTGTGATATACGCTGCCTTGGAGCAAAGTGGAGACTGTCCGTGGCAGGCTGTGTCTCAGGCGTGACTTAGTGAAGGCTGTTGCTGGCATCTTGCAGCTGGAAACAGAAGCCAGAAGACCCGGGGTCACATCCTAACTTTGCTTCCACAGGCTGGGACGAATCACATACATTTCTAAAACCTTACTTTTTCATAAATAATGCAGACATTGTAGCAGATAATATCTGTGGGAGTTTTGTATATTTTAAAGAGCTGTATAAATGTAACAGGTTATTGGGGTCTCAGTAGCTGGAAAGAAAGTTGCAAATATTTCTGACAGAGATACACTGGGAGGGGGTGACTGCCTGACTCTGAGACAGTGGTTTTAGCCTGTGCGCAGAGAAGATCTTAGATGTGCCACGAAAATTTTTAAAGATCATTAATTAAATTATTTTCTTAAAAAGTTCAAAGTACAGTAAATATAGCCCTTTTTTTATTCTTTTTTTTTTTAATCAACATAATTTAAGTGGGCCATGGAAGTTTAACTCTAGGTTCAAATGTGCCCTGAGATTAAAAAAAAAAGTTGAAAAACACTGGTGTCAGACAAAGGAGCAAAGGCTGTCAAAATAACTCTAGGGTTTGACTGGTAGAACCTTGGTGCCATTACCAGAAGGATATACATCAAGAGGAATAGTCCAGTTTGGAAGAATGACAGACATTGAGTGTGGGAAGCTGGCCCAAGACATAGGTCAGCTATCAGCCCCATTGGTGTAGAAAGTGAGGAAAAGAGAGATACCTGGCTTGACAGCTATTACAGTCAGCACCACTGGACATTCTAGGAGTAAAACAGATTACCAAGGAAAAGAAAGAAAATGGCCAGAGAAGAGAATTCTCAGCAAAACCCACATTTAGGGGTCAGAGAAGGAATTGGTTTGATCTAAAGTTACCATGTTTCCCCCAAAATAAGACCTACCCAAAAAATAAGCCCTAGCAGGATTTCTATGCATTTGTTAAATATAAACCCTACCCCGATAATAAGACCTAGTGATGGGCTAGGTCTGCATAGCCTTGCCATGCATTTTGGTGGGAAGGTAAGACATCCCCTGAAAATAAGCCCTAGTGTGTCTTCTTGAGAAAAAATAAATATAAGACAGTGTCTTATTTTCGGGGAAACACGGTACAAAGGGATTATCTGAAAGTAGAAAGAAAAGTTGGCAAAGAAGACGATCAGGGAGAGGTGACCAGTGATGAAAACAATACCAGGAGTTCGAGATGGATGAGGAATAAAACTCCAGCTCCTCATCTTAAAACTAAAACCAATACCGTCCTTGGGGGCCTATTGTGAAGAGTAGATAGGAGATAACAGTGCTAAATTTGATCACTAATACATAGTAGTTTAAAAATGGCAGCTATTATTAGTTTAGTTATTGAAAATTTATCCTCATTTTCAACATCCTTTAGGGGGTTTCAAAAATGTAACCCAGACCTTGAAAGAGTTATATGTGAGAAGCCTTTTTATTTTTTTTTTTTTTAGATAAATCATAGGCTAAATTCGCTGCATAATAACATCTCTTGACCTTTAAAGGGCAAAACGTAGTTTTAAAAGCACTGCATACTGTTCTGACAAGAGCACATTGTTTTTCAATAACTCTCAGGAGAGTGTCCTGCATGGAAAAACAAATTCCTCTCTTGCAGGCCGCAGTTGAACCCTCTCAAGGTACACAGGATAAGAACTCCTTGCTCCTAAGCTTCCCTCCACCCTAATGTAAGACGTACTAAAGCTGGATTTCAGCCCTGAAAAAGGCAATGAGATGCATTGATGAAAACTTAACTGATCCAGAAAATCGCTGCTGAAGAGGAAAAACTGAAAAAGAATATTCGTTTCATGTACATCCCTTCAGGATTTCTTATGAAGAAGTGACCAAGACAGCACAGGTCAGGTTGAGTTCTGTCACCTTGATAACTCTTCCGTTTTTATCTAAGAAGCCAAGCGTCTCGGCTTTGATTCATGCAAGAGCCAGTTTCTTCTGCCAAGAGAAAAAGACAAATCCCTCTGTCAGGATCGTGCGTTTCTTCTCAAATCCGCCACCTTAAAAATGTCTGCAATTCGGGCATCGCAGTGAGAGAGCAGACCCGGCTCAGAGACATCTGCCATCACTCTGAGAAAAAACTGTCCAGGGCACAGAGCAGGATCCGTGTTCTTCAAGGTCCCTGCTGGTGCTGAATGTGATGGGACTTTATTCCATATGTTCAAAGGATTCATCAAAACTTGTGGGTGCTCCCAAGAAAATGTTGTCATCGTGCGATGTAAGTGTGCCGGCCTGCTACTGAAACTGGCACATTTTCTTCTGTATGTACAGACGTCAGTAAGACTCACGATTTCCACGGCATTGGCCTGTCAGTCTTCCTCCACTGTGGGGTTCACTGTGACTTTCCTCATGCCCAAGAACACTTCTGCACACACCCAACCCTTTTCTCCTTTCTTTCAGTCTATATTTTATGTAATAGAGTCTTTCACTTTTTTACTCATCTCAAGTTATGGAACTTTGAGATAATTTCTGGAATTAAATCTAGTTTCTTAACCTGGCATTGAAGACTATCTATGATAGACATGGGCCGAGAGCCAAATTTCCCAGTCAGTATCCCTCCCCCTCCCTCCCCTCCCAGCTCTCTTCCTGCACAGACTCCAAAGTTCCAGGTAACGATGCACCACAGGGACCACAGTGGGCTGAATCTTTGCTTAGGTTCTTCCCTCTGCCCAAAGGCTCAGCTTTCACGACTCAGCTCAAATCTTCTTTACCCTGTGCTAGAAAGTAGCACACGGTCATTGGTCGGTTTAGATGTATAAACTACAGGAAAGTAATTTTTGTAACATACAACCCCCTAATTTCAAAATCGTAAGCAAATAAAATTATATGCATATGTTCCTTTAAATCTTTACCAACTCCGCCAAAAGGCCTGAATGACCCCGCTGTTAACCATTTGCTCTCTTGTACTCCCTACGCACTTTCCTCTACAAGTCCTACAAGTCCAGTACAAGAGTTATTTGGGGGGTAGATCCTCCCTGTAATGCTCTTTTATGTACCTTTGTACAGTCCCCACAGAACCTAGCACAATGCTCTGTCCATAGAAAGCCTCGACATGTATTTATTGAATTCAGCCTCATTCTCCATTGAGTTCAATTCCTCAAGATTCTGAGGCTGGAGTAGTCGATTTATATATAATTTGCTTTGTAACTATTTTTGTGGTACCACGTTCTAAATCCTTGTAAGATTTAGACAGTCATTTCTATGTGTGTGTGTTTGAATGTACCTTGTCTCTTTCTTATAACAAGAAAAAGCATGTATTTCCCCTGTCAGGATTTGAAGACTTTTCCTTTCCATTCATTTCTAAAGATTTTCGTTTTCTACTCATTCTGAAAGTCAATTATTGACTCAGGCTCATTCCTGGAACCAGTAAAAAGGAATGAAAGAAAAATAAGAAATGAATGTATAAGAGGACGTGCACACAGGAGATGGAAACACTTTGAAATTGGAGTCACAGCCTAAAAAAAAAATGAAGAAAAAAAGACAAAAGAACTACAGAACGTTCTTTAAAGTAAGCTTCTAAAACATGATGAGATGGAACCGTAGATGAAAAGCAACTAGCTTCTCTATAATAAAGGCGGAACATGGAGAAGCACCGGTGAAAAGTGAACTTGGCTGGAAGGCAGATAGCAGAGCTGCTCTTACGTGGGCAGTGAGGGATCAGAAAGCTGAGCCCCAGATTTGGGGGATCACCATGATCCAGGGGTTATAATGGACAAGGCCCACCTAAAAATATTATCTGCACAATTTTAATAAGGTCATGAATGGAAACTATAGTCTTAGTGAAACATTTTCATATTTTGTAAACTGGCACTCTGCCTAATTTCTACTTCCTGTTCTCTGCTGTTATTAAAACATTCAGAGACCAGCGAGCTTTGTGAATATTAATAACAAAAAGTCTGCTTAGGCCCCAACCTATGTGGACAACGTTCCTATCAACTTTTAGAAAAAAAAATGTCTCCCATCACCATCTGAGTGTGACATAATTGCGTGTGTGGCAAATAATTAACGAAGTCTGAAAAGTAAACAGGTGCAGCCTATTATAGTTTTGTTAGGCAATTGTTTTCACAGATTTACGAGAACTTTAGTGTAAACTCTGAGACTGTGATTCATAATTTCCATGACAGCAAAGTGGGGATTGCTCACTCAGCCACCTTAAGACATGAAGAGGTAATTTTCAGTGAGTGAAGTGCCTATATGTTTTTGAAAAAGGATTTTTCACTTCTCACCCTGGAGAGCTTCTCCAGGAGCTCGTATGAAAACAGCACTGAAGCACGAGAGAGGCCACACCTTCTCACTGGTCACGCTGACACCGCGTCTTGCAAACATCCCTGACTTCCAGTTATCTGACTACTGACAAAGGATATTTCTGTTATGTAGATAGTCATATGGTAATGATTTTTATTATAAACTACTCTTCTCAGCAGTAAAAAAAAACTCAGAGCAAATAATTCATGACTTGTGATAGCATGGGCATAATTCTCATCATTGCTAGGGAATAAAATTAACCTCAGTAATAGAAACAGCTATTCTGGTATGTTAAAGTAATTTTGTTGGCAATGTGTTACACATTATCGGCCTTACGTGCGATCTTATTTTTCTCATTAACTTATATCCACTCTACTTAATGATTTGTAATACCCTATTCCAATAAAATGAACTCATGCTTCTTCGGATGCAGGCAGTGCATTGAAAGACAGCAGTGCGTGATAATAGAGATATACCTGGATGTAAAGTGAGAGACCAGAGGAAAAGCGTGTAAATCTGGGGTTAGGAATGACTTGGGGATGGGAATGTTGAAGGAAGACTTCCCAGAGAAGGAAATGCTGGCTGGGTTGAGGTTATTAGCAAGGGAATGGAGAGTAGGGGGGATGTATTCATTTCCTCGAGCTGCTGAAGGCCTTAGCACAGAGTGGGTGGCTTAAAACAACACGAGTGTGTTCTAGACCAAAGCAGCCACAAGGCTGGTCCTTTCCAGTGTCTCTGAGGGCTAATCCATTCCGTACCCTTCTCCTAACTTCTGGTGTTCCCCCGCAGTCCTTGGCATTTGTGGATGCATCACCCCAATCTCTGTCTTGATCTTCATAAGACTGTCTTCCCCACACATTCGTGTTTATGTTCATATTTTTCTTTTCTTATATGGCCCACCTGACCCGATGTGACCTAATTCTAACTTGGTTATGTTTAGAAAGACCTTATTTTCCAGTAAGATCATGTTCACAGTTTCTGGGGCCACTGAACTATTAGAGGACAGAATTCAGTCCAGTACAGAGAGTATTCAAGATACAAGAAGCAGCATGGATGGAGACAGAGAGGCGGTGACATATCTTAGCAACCATCATTCCCTCTCAATGGCAAGAATCAAAGGCTCTGGGAGCCCTACCAGGAAGCATGAGGTGTAAGAGGTAACAGGAGCCTCATCTCAAAGAGACTTGCCAAATTCAAGAATCTGAACTTCATCATGAAATGTGTGGGTGCCATTGAAGTATCTTAATTCTGAGAGTTACATGATCATATTTGCATTTTAGAAAAATTTCTCTGGCAGAAATGGAGAGACTTGAAGAAGGTCCAGATTGGAGGCAGCAAAATTATTTAAGAAGTCCATGAAATTATTCTGGCAAGAAATGGTAAGAGCTACATTAAATCAGCAGTCAGGAAAGCAGAGAGGAGGTGGCTTGATACAGGAGATATTCCAAAGAAAAGATCTGTAAGACTTGGTGGTTAGTTAGATGTGAGGATTGAGGAAAGAGAAGTAAGAGGGCTTTGCAGATGCTAGCTGGGGTGGAGATATGAAGGTGACGCTCACCGAGAAAATTAAGAAGAAGAAACATACTTAGAGGGAACATCCTCAGACCTATTTAATTTCAGGTATCAATGAGACTTCTAAATGGAAAGCTGCTATTCTGGAGATTAATAGGGAGTTCAGTTAAAGATGTTTTAAGATTAATGTGCATATAAGTAGTTGGGTCCCCAGACTTAATGTGTAGAGTAAGAAAAGAAGTTCTGGGAAATGCCGACATTTAGAACGTGCAGTGAGGGGGGAAGAACTGAAGACTAGCATGAAAAAGGAGACCTGTGGAGAGAAAGAGGAAAGCCCAGGAAGGGCTCAATCTCCGAGAATATTGAGCTTCTGGAAGGGCACAGTGGTCAAAATACCAAGTGCTGCAGAGAAATCAACAGAGATAAGCAGAGAAAGTGTTCATTTGTTTCAGCAAAGTCTA
Source organism: Otolemur garnettii (assembly GCF_000181295.1). NCBI lineage: Eukaryota > Metazoa > Chordata > Mammalia > Primates > Galagidae > Otolemur > Otolemur garnettii. The sequence continues at coordinate 1,485,683 of NW_003852434.1, forward strand.
GTCATTGGTGACTTTAGCGAGGGCAGTCTCAGTGGGGGAACAGGAATGGCAAAGAAGGAAGCAACAGAATAATAGATTTGGGAGTGACTGTGCAGGAAGGTGGGGTGTGGGGATCACTCCCTGACTTTTCAGGAATTTGAAGTGCTAGCAGGTCGGAGCTCTATAAATGAGCAGCCGCATGGTTAGGAAGGAGTTTTCCCCGATGGTGGATACTGAGCGTGGTGAGAGCCACTGACTGGGGGGGATGAGATGTACAGGGCGGCCTTGTGTGGGGGCAGGGGACAGGAAGGAGTAGGGACACATCTTCCAAATAGAAGAATATCCTGAGGACATGTTTTTAAGGCCACTGAGGGATTTCCCACACAACTGCAATTGTGAACTTTTTACTAATATGGAATAAAAAAAATCTTCTTTTCTTCCTGGTTGTGTAATGGGCATTTTATTCGAGCTCACTCTTCCCAGATTGGTTCCTTTTATTTTATCAATGCTGCTGTTTCCTCTTGGGGAATCGATTCTTCCCTTTGTGCTCAGCCTTGGTTGAACTGTCGGTCAAGGTGCCCTCGCTTCTCTGTGTCAGAGTCACCGAGGCTTCTCTCTTAGGACTTTGATCTGGAGCCTTTAAACTGATACAGGAGTTTGGGGAATGAGGGTGATTAGAGCTTATTCCCATGGGAGTTCTCTTCTGCCTGGTTTCTACCCTGTGCTCAACCTGCTTCTTTAGATTTCACCTCAATTCTATGATTACTCAATATGCTTGGTCAGGCTGAAGTGCCTAGGACTCTGGAGTCACTTGGCTTGGGTTCAAATCCAGGTTTGGTCATACTCTAGCTGTGCAACCTGGACCAAGTTACTTAACATCTCTGTGCCTTGGTTTTCTCGTGTGTAAAGTGAAACTAATTATAGTACTTAACAGAAATTAATAGGAATTAATGAGTCCAGCACTTAGAATAGTGCTCAATCAAGCAAGTGCCTTAGGTATGGGTGATTATTATTCCAATAAATTCCTCCTGTCTATAAGTTAGCCAGAATCATTTGCTGCTACATGGCATCAAAGAATCCTAATGGACACCTTTTTTATTCCAAATTAGTAATATTTTATTATACTGAACTTGAAAATGTAGATGTAATTAGTCCTTTCATAGAGATTGATCATTTATGACAGTCTGGAAGGAGAAGGGAATTTAAATATGCTATTATAGTTGCAGCAAAGGACAAAAGCTCCAACTTAAGAATCAAATAAAAAGGAGAACAAGAGACATTGGTGGCATGTTCATGCAGAATTTCAGAGAATAAACATATGGAAAACTGGCTTGGCACCTGTAGCTCAATAGTTAGGGTGCCAGCCATATACCCCAGAGCTAATGAGTTTGAACCCAGCCTGGGCCTGCCAAACAACAATAACAACTACAACAAAAATATAGCCAGGCATTGTGGCGGGTGCCTGTAGTCCCAGCTACTTGGGAGGCTGAGGCAAAAGAATCACTTAAGCCCAGACTTTAAGGTTGCTGGGAGCTGTGACGCCATGGTACTCTACCGACGGCAGCATAGTGAGACTCTGTCTCAGAACAACAACAAAAAAGGATGGAAAACTTTTAAAGAACTATTTTGAAATCTAATAGCTATACATTGGTTATTGATAGAAAGGAGACAGAAGGGATACTACAGAATGCAGTGGAGAGTGCAGTGTTTGGGATCTGCTTTGGAGGTCCTCAACACTCTTGTCCTCTAGAAGTTAATTTTTCTCACTTTCTTTGCTCAGTGTCCTCACTCAGAAATGCTAACTTCTGTGCCGCACAGTTTCAGGGTAATCTGTGAAACAGCAGTGGCGAACTGGCCAGGTGGGCTGTGTGACTAAGTAAGATCCGCCCCGGGAATAAAGAGGACAGTGAAACGGGCCAAGAAATAAACCTGACAAAGGGGCATTTCGAGCTGAGGAGGAGGAGCTACCCGAGATGAACTGGGCAGAAAGACAGGGAAAAACAAATGGACAGTGGCCCACGAAGGCCGAGAGAGGCGAGTTCCGTAGAGGAAGTGTGTACCTGATGCCACCAGGTCAACTAAGGTGAAGGCAGGACGTCTTTGGGATTCATCCGCTTTGCTGTCACCAGTGGCCAAGTGGAGGCCGAATGGAATCCAGTGATGAAGGCTGGACTTTGAGTCAAATCATGGGCCACTGGTGACAAGACAGTGGGTCTGGGGGCCGAGACACTCAAAGGCAGAGGGTGGAAATGAAGCCTGGAATTACTAAGATGTCTGGGTCAGGTGGCCCAGGAGTCAGCAGACAGGGCAGACCCCTTGTTTCAGGCAAGTAGTCTGAAGGTCAGCATAGTCCTCTGACCACACAAGGCCTCGAGACAAAGGGGGAAAGCCAAACTGTAGGTCTGGGGGAGGGGGAGGGGGGTGAGGGGCAGGCAGCCACTGAGAGTGACCTCAGGACCAGCACAGACACTCCAGGGGCTCTGGAGACCTGCTTTCCTGAGGATCCTGCTGCCTCCCTGGCACACCCAGCCTGAGGACTGCAGACCATCCCCTGGGATGGACTTTCTGCTCCAGCAGGTACCACAGGCCTCTGCCGGGAAACACTTTCTCTCCTTATCCTCCCACCTAGACGTGATTCTGTCACTTCTCCCATGAGTTCACCCACAGAGGGACTGCTAGCCACCCTAGGTGCAATTTGGTTCTCAATCTAAAATTCTTAAACTATTTTGAGATCCAGCCATGGCCCTACCGCCACTGTGATGGAGGAGAATAGAGTCTTCTGAGGCTACAACATCCCTCGTATTTAATGGTTCTAGAAGAAAAATTATTTGTTTGGGCTGAAGACCCCTCCCAAGAAGCACATCTGTCAGAATGAATTGTTGAAAAGAAAAAAAAAGGCATTAAAATTATCATAAAAGAAAATTACCATATCTAGGTTCACCCAAAGCAGCATCTTTAATACATATCCTTACAGGCTTTCATTTCCCCTTTCCGCATGGGAATATTAATTATGACTTCCGGCTACAGCTGCAGGAGCCTGCCGGACTGTCCGCGGGCAGAGCACACCCTGCCAGCACGCTCCCCGCACTAATGAGAGGAGAAATCACTCCGTCAACTCTGAACTGGCACCCCTCACCCCTGGGGCGACAATAAAGAGGGTGGACATCACGTGACTATGCCTGACAATAATAACAATGTCTTTTCCTCATTAATTTATGGTTTACAGTGCACTCATCTTACCTTCTAATACATTTATATTTCCTTCCCAGGCTTTCCAATGGGGGAAAGGGGACTGTGCTTCTCACCAGTAACAAATTACTTATGTTTACTGTAGAGGGACACCAGAAAGATGCCTGGTTTTCCCAAAGAAGTTCACTTTTGATTAATCTTTCTGCAGATATCAGTTGTAAGCAAAGGCAAAATCCAAACTCTGGGTAATAATAGAAGTGAGGGTAGGGTATTAATGAAAAGGATCTATAATTAAGATAGACTGCGTTAAAATAAATTAGAATATCATCCGCAAAAGCTACAATAATCTTATCAAAGTAAATACTCCAAAAGGGACCTGAAAATCAGTGCATAAACGATTTATAGATTAAATAAGAAGAAAAGTAAAAATTGTAGAAAATAACATCGTACATGATTTTGCCTGATGCATCGTAGGTGCTCAGTGAAAATTTGTTAAAGAATGGTTAGTGGATGGAAAATGTATTGTTAGTATCAAAAATACCCTATGGATTTGCTGTACAGCCGAGGGACAGCATAGCACTGAGCCCAGAGAAAAGTCTTATTGTTTGTCCCTGTTCTACTAATTACAGGAAAAATTTCCTGGAATTCAGGTCTCCGGAGGCAGGTAAAGCTCACCGAACTTTTCCTTGAAATCAAGCCTGCCCGGACTAGGTTAATTGTACACATGACTCTTCAGGGAACTAGTGGCTCCACATAAGACTGACCCCCTGTTAAGATGAGTTTAGCAGACTGGAGTTTTGCTTTTCTTTTTTCTTTATGAAATGTGTCGGCAACTATGCACTCATCTGATCGGGATCCCAGATTGCATTACAGTGATGGCATTGCAGTTTGTCATTGCTGGTGACATGGCCGAGGAGGCAAACAGAGGTCACATCATTAGGGGAAGGCAAAAATAACAACCGAGGAAGGGGCTGCTCAATCATTTCCTCGGCAGCTCTTTGCAGGGGTGGTAGGAAACGGGTAACCGGGGAGCAGAGCTGCACGCTGTTCCCCCTGCGAGAGGGGGTGCAAGTATTATCTTGTTAGCCAGGGCGCAGAGCTGCCAGAGCAAATCTCATCCAACTGTCGGGGAATCTGTTCTAAAGGAGGAAGGCGAAAGCTATCCTTTGTCTTTTATCTCTGTTTTGATTCCTTTTTCTTCTGGTTCCAAGATACCCCCGTACGACCTAAGGTCAAAGAAAGTGCTAACTCGTCTATCATTGAGTGCCTTCCCCAGTATAGTAATACTGGACTAGTATTTCAACATTGATTAGAACATCTTGACTAGCAAAATGTTGAAATTATCAGTGAAGATATAAAACTAGATACCCAGCTTTTGTTCTGTTATTCAAATCATAGGGCCAAATCTGTTTTGGAATCAAGTCCTTTTCTCAAACAAAGACAACAAAGACATTGCTTTACTCTTAGGGTGATTGCTTCCCACTCATCTCCCATGTGTGGGTTCAGAACACACACACACACACACACACACACACACACACGAGTTGGCTGATCCCTTGGGAGGCATGGAAGCCAACAGGACTTGGTGCTTGCCAAAGATATTAAAGCTCCTCTGGCCACCTCAGTAGCTCCTGTACCCAAACAGGGATATATCTAATGCCAAACAACAGCCATCGACACATACTCAGATTTATCTGTCAGCAACTGACTGTCCCCAGAGAAGAGCAGCATCCACGGGATCTCCAGGCCCCCATCCTACTGACTATGTAATTAGCTATGGAAGTTGTCAGGAAAGCAGGCAGTACTGAAAAGACATGGGGTCAGGAGAGAAGTAACTGCTGGCGTCTATACTTCCTGCTACCCCTCCCCACCCAGTGCATCATCCCAGGAGGACTCCATCTCTGCTTGTTCCTGACCCTGATTCTTCAGGAGCTATACCCATTCCTGCTCCTTAGGCCCAAATGCCCTGACTCCCTGGCCCACTGTCAACTCCCCGATTCTCATCCAGGCAGCAGGTGCCACTGGGGTGTTTGGGGGTTAAGAGAGTGCTGAGGCAGGACTTGGCAGGTGAGAGAGAGTGGGCCCAGGAAGTATGCTCCTGAGAAGAAGCCAGCTTTCTAAGTTACCTGGGGCTGCATTCCCCAGATGGTGACAGTGCTTCAGGTTGGATGTCCCACGGTTTTCCTGGGACAGTATCTACAGTGGGTATTTGGTAATACCTACTTAAAATCTTTTCCCAAGATTAAACTATTACAGCTATGAATTATATTCTAGAACATCTGGAGCAGAGCCAGAATAGTCTTCTAAAAAAAAAAAATGTTTTTTGACCTTGTTAATGACAAGTCCCTTTGACAGGAGGGATAGCCTGTCAGCCAAGCCAAAGGCTCGCCTAGCTCACCTGAAATTCCAGGCAGGGTGTAAGTTCCACCTCCATCTTAGCTGCTTTTACTACATATATGGAGTTGATCCTACCTAATTAACAGATAGATTCTGTAGAGTTGGGGGGAACATATAATCTGTAAGTTTTAAAGTTTTCCAAATCATTCAGATACACAGCTAAATTGGGGATTCATTCATCTAGCCCGACCACTCCAAAGACCAATCTGTGTCTTCTGAATAACCACGTTTTTCCTCTGCTCCATTCTTCCTTCCTCCAGATTTTCTCTTGGAAGAGCTTTTCAGGACACTGTGAAAATCAACATGATTACTATCAAATCATTAGCTTTTTGCACTATCAGTGCAAATAGCACATAATAAAAAAGGCGAGTAACTTTTTAGTACTATTATGAAAGGAATTCTGACCTCACAGGCCCCTGTGAAAGACATTCTGGGTCCCCCCCAAATCCCACAGACTATACACTTTGAGAACTTTGACATAAACAATCAGCTTTCCTGCTGTTGTAAGAATGGCAACCACAGAAATAAAATAAACATGTTTCATTTGATAGGCGAAAATCCCTAAATTTCATTTGAACAAGCAACATTAAATGCAAGCATATTTCACTTTGACAACAAAGGATTCAAAAAGTATTTGGGGGGCATTTCCTCTCCAGTCCCCAGTCATTCATTCAGTGTGTTGCTGGAGGGAAATGACCACCACCCATCTGGGCAGGATCTTTGTCTTGGTCAGGCACCGGCCACCCCCTTTGTCTCATCCTCTCATCATCGCCTGGCTTCCCCACCCTGTAATTACCATTTGTTTAGACATCTGTCCCTCTTCCTTCATAACACCCTTCTTGAGGACAGAGTCCATGTTTATTCATTTTGTCCTCAGTGCCTACTTCAGTCCTTAGTACACTATTAGTCTTTAATTAGTTGAACTGAATTCAAATGAAATTCGATGAAGCAATGAAGAGGATCTGCCATTTGGCAAAAAGAGCATACAACATACTCAGTCACGGGTACCGTCCACGCAGGTCACCGGCGGTGTGAGGTCACACAGACTTTCCTGCTGGAAGAGAGAGTCTGTGAAGAAGTGTTTCTATAATCATCATGCAGGGTTTTTAAAGGAGTATATGCTCTAGCAATTGTAGAAACGGGAATGGCGAGTGAGATTCTAGTGTTATAAATCTGTCATACTCCAGATTAAGTTTCTCGCAGCTGGTTAGAATTCTCCAAATCAGTGTAATATTCTGCTTTGGTGTGAATGTTACCTTCAGGAGACTTAAACCTCAATTTGTAGATTTAAATCCCACTCTTTAGGGCTGATTGGATTAGCTCTGTAACAGAGATTATGTTCAATTAAGTTGAATTTGGGACTTGTTAACAAATTTACTAAATTTGCAGGTGGCACAAACTGAGTGAGACTGCTATGTACCGAGTTTACCAAATGTTTCTCAAATTAAGAAAAATAAGTGTTACCAAAAAGATATGATTCACTCCGTCTTTCTTGGTTTTGACATTTCTAAAGCTCTATAACAGTGTTTTTCAACCTTTTTTCTTCTCAGAACACGCACACTTTTATCAATTACATGCACCGTCTTTTACGGACATAGTTCATGGTGCTCCTCTTTTTATTTCACAGCACACTTGCACCTCTAGTTAAATTTCTGTGGCATGCTTAAATTATGTTGATCTAAAAAAAAAAAAAAAAAGAATATACTTACTGTGCTTTCAAAAATCTTCTTTCAAAAATAACATAAGTAATGATCTTTAAAAATTTTTACAGCACACCTTAGATCTTCTCACGGTACACCAGTGTGCTGAGGCATACCAATTGAAAATCACAGCTCTGGGTGCTGGATTCTGTGCTCAGGGGGCCCTAGCTGATCACATCGTATTGACTTACGTGGAGCTCTGAGTTAAGCTGGCTGTTTTCTTTTCTTTCTTTCTTTCTTTTTTTTTTTGAATATGGAACGCTTCACGAATTTGCATATCATCCTTGTGCAGGGGCCATGTTAATCTTCTCTGTATCATCCAGTTTTTAGTATATGTGCTGCCAAAGCGAGCACCAGCTGGCTGTTTTCAATCTGTAGATCACCCTGCTTATCCATTTGGTGAGTTTCAGTTAATATTTCAAAATGGAACAGAATTGAATCATAAATATCAGAAGTATTTTTTGAACAATTAATTTTGATGAAATATATAAGAAGTTGGATATAAATATATGCCGTGGTTTGTTATGTACACTTCTTTTTTTTATACTGGATTGTGTTGAAAAAGCTCGAAATCCATTGGCACAGCTGGTTGGCAGAGAAAGTTTGTGAGATCCCACGTAGGCCGTTGTGGCTAAAGTCCCATTAACCATGATCATTTTCAAACAATTAGAAACATAACATACCATCAGAAAAGTACCAGACAAATTCGGAGGAAACAGAAGTCTGCGTCGAAGGCTCAAAAAGTGACTGTGGGTGTAAAAAGAGAAGTGCATTTTTAAACAAATCCTAAACTAGTAAGTGCAGTGATAATCACCCATGGTGACCTGACTGATCATGAAACTTCCCAAGGAAACTCCTTGTAGAGCCAGCAGAGAGACGTGTGGGGTGGCAGCGTGTGACTCCCCTCAACACCCAACGCCAGCGATTACCGTGTTGTGACTCTACTGGCTCTCTCTTTCCACCTCTTCCCTGCAGTCCTTTATTAGAAACCTAATTTTTACAGCCTTCTCATTAAGATATAGGCCCAGTCATTAGGTTCTTGTTTTTCTTCGTGAGTGATCATCTTTAGCCTGTTAAGAGTCTGTTTTAGGTGTTCAGCACTAAACAGAGCGCCACAGGCTGCGTCAGAGGCTGGTGAAGGCTGCTCCCTGGTTCACCAGCAGCATCTTCTCACTGCATCCTCCAGGGTGGAAGGAGATTTGGGAACACTCTGGGATCCCTTTTGGAAGAGCAATAGTCTCATTCATTAGGATTCTGCCATTATGCACGACTCACCTCCCAAACACCCCAGCCCCAAATATTATCACATGGGGGGGTTAGTTTTCGAAATATGAGTTCTGTGGAGACACAAACATATTTTGTATAGCAGAGTCCAAGTCCTGGTAATTCTTGCTCAGAAAGAGGCATGGCAGCCACGTCTGCCTCTCTCCACTGCCCTTCTCACTCCTGTTTTAACCATTTGTTCATCCTCTTTACCCTCCTGTCCCCGGTATGATCAACCCCCCATACCGTGGGTTTAACCAAGCACAATTCAAAAATATTCAGGGGAAAAAAGTAACATAAAAAATTATTTAGATTTTAAAAAATACAGTATAAAAACTCATAATATAGCATTTACCTGTGGTAGGTATAATAAGTAATCCAGAGATGATGTAAAGTGTACAGGAGGGTCTGGGCACGAGTCTCACACCTATAATCCTAGCACTCTGAGAGGTTGAGGGTGGAAGATCACTTTATGTCAGGAAATCAAGACCAACCTGAGCAAGAGCAAGACCTCATCTCTACAAAAAATAGAATTAGCTGGGTGTTGTGGCAGATGCCTCTAGTCCCAGCTACTCAGGAGGCTGAGGTCGAAGGCTTGCCAGAGCCCAGGACTCTGAAGTTACAGTGAGTTAGGTGCACGTGACAGTGTACCTAACTCACAGTAGGTGACAGTGTAAGACTCTACCTCAAAACAATAATAAATAAATAAATATATAGGATGATATACCTGTGTTATATGTAAATATTATACCACTTTAGGTAAGGGACTTGAGTATCCATGAATTTTGGTTTTTATGGCAGATCCTGGAACCCATCCCTAGTAGATATGGAGGGACTTTACTTTCATAGTTAGTTACTCAAGAGAGGTACTTCATATATCGCCAACTGCTCTTAATCCTGCCATTTCTAGCTTAGAAGTATGTCAGGGAGCTGACAAAAGAAGGCAGACTTTGAAGTCAACAGTTTTGCTTATTAGCTACTTGACTTTGAGCAGGTTAATTAAACTTTCAGAGCTTCAGTTTTATCAACTATGAAGTAAGAGCTAAATGAGTACTACCTCTTAGGATTATTGGGGGGCTTAAATGAGATGATGGTTAGTAAGTCTTTAGAAAAGAGTTCCTGTAGCATAGTAACTTCTTAATAAAATATGTTCCATATTATAACTCACTGCTACCCTACAGGATGGGGTGTGTACTCTTCAAGCCACTTGTCAGCTTTCCACAGTCAACATACCGTATTTATAACATGAGTCGGGGCCTCCTGCTTCACAGCCTGACCACAGGAGACTTTGCATTGGGCACTGTAGACTCATAGATGCTCAATTTTCTTATCTAAAATGGTATGATATTTACATATAACTCAAGGATATCATCCTATATATATTTATTTATTATTATTTTGAGGTAGAGTCTTGCACTATCACCTTGTCTAGAGTGCAGTGGTGTCATTATAACTCTCTGCAACTTCAGAGTCCTGGGCTCTGGCAATCCTTCTGCCTCAGCCTCCCGAGTAGTTGGGACTAGAGGCACCTGCTACAACACCCAGCTAATTCTATTTTTTGTAGAGATGAGGTCTTGCTCTTGCTCAGGTTGGTCTTGATTTCCTGACATAAAGTGATCTTCCACCCTCAATCAACCCTTCTGCGATGCATGTTTCATCTCTCCTTCTAGGCTGCACCAGTTCCAAGTTCTACTCATACTTCTTGTTTTCTTTCATTCACTTGGCCCTTTGCAACGTCTAGTTGGTTATTATTTCTCCTATGTGTACATAGGAAATTTATACATGAAATTTATAGAAAGGGTGTCATAATAAAAAAGTTAAAATATCAAATATGGTACAATACATACAGGAAAAAGTATAAGAAATAGATAGTTCATTTCTATTCCCAGACTCAAAGAGGTACTACATTTATTCAGCAACTTTGATAAGTTATTTGATTTGGGGTAACTCACCTTCAGTTTCTTGGCATGAAAGAGGATTAGAGGGAGACTAACTTAGTCACCAGACTTTATATGGCCCACGGAAGTCATCAATATGAACACACCTGCATTATTCCTGAGAAGCTGTGTCACTATCGGATAAAGGGAAGTCCTTTTATCTTTATTTCTCCTATTCCCTTTATGCTTTTTATGGTGAATAAATTCACCACGTCTCTCTCCTCACTTCCTTTATACATTTTAATGTCACCATGTCTTCTGTTTTGGTAACGTTCAAATGTTAATGGATTGACAGGTCTTGTTAAATATTTTCTCCTCAAATGAGAATTAAAGATACTCGATCTAACTAAAAGAATTAATAAATGTGCAAAATTTACATGTTATTGATTGGGTAAATTAACCTGACAGTTCTAAGGCAATATTTTAAGTGAAAAAGACGTTAATTCTCTTAGTTCCTCAAATGTTTGATTTGAAGCTTATTGTAGTAGAACTCCACTGCTATGGGAAAACATTGTATTCTTTCCATAAACATTTTTGAGCACCATTTCTGTTTCAAACCACATAGGGGGAGATTGAATTCTTTTCTAATGCCTAATCATTTTCTTGAGAATAAAATGGGAATTCCTGTTGCACTATCTACGAGTTACTCTCAACGCTTGAGTAGGCTTGAGGAACCACTTTTGGTCCTGTATACGAGAGTATGGTTCTAAATGATGGATATCTTAACCTTAATCCAACCAAAATGTCATTTAGACATAATCATCTCTTGGATCCTGCCTGCTCTTGTGAACAATTTCTGTAATAAATTTCACAGTTGAGGGATTGAGCCTTAGAAACAATTCATTATGAAAACATTGAATACAAAAACAGTAGGCTTTTGGAAGAGGTAGGAAAAAGACTGGACAGATGGGGTTGGTGAAGGTCAAGGGATGGATATTATGACACAGATCTAGCTCCAAAAAGGTGCCTTGAAAGAGGAGTTTAGTGCTATCCTGTGGTGGTGATTTGCTATCTCTTTCATAACTGCTTCACACGTTCAGCAGGCCAGCCTGCTGCAGAAATTCAGCATTGCTCAACTGACATAGTGATCTAATTTGTACAGGAAATCCAGCAAGGGCCATTCTGACAGGAAAAATGAGAAGCAGGAACCATGGTTGTTTTTGAAAAACATAATTTGTACCAGATATTAAATATTGTTTAAAAAAATCAAAATGAAATTTTCCCTCAAGGAACCTAGAGGGTTCACTAACCTAGAAACGTTTAGAATCCCTTCTGGCTGGAGACAAATCCTGCTTTTTCACTGTCTGTGAATCTGATAGCCATGTGTATCAGTCACACCTCAAAATCATGTGTGCTGCTCCTTTTTCTTCTCTCAACCGATATTCTTAAAATTTACCTTAACAATCATTCAAAGGTTTATGTAAAACTTCATTTTATTCCTTCTTTTATTTTTTATGTTTATTTATTTATTTTTGCTTTCATAGTCAGTTACTCAAGAGAGGTGTGAAATATCACAACTGACTTTCTGTGGGGAAAAAAAAAAAATGCCTGGAGTTTGCCAATGGCTGTGGTGTAAATACTTCCACCATGGGCAGTTTCAAGGTACCAGCATGATGTCACTGATGCTGGAGCTGGAACGAGATGAGTACAATCACCCGTGTGAGCCAGCTCCGCCACACAATTGGTGCAAACCCACTATTCCCATCGTTAACCACTTATATGCTTTAGTGGTAGTTCCAGAATTTTTACATAACAGTAAATTGCAGGACCAACTGAATCAGAAGGAGAGGGTGCATAGTGAGTTAGTGAGTACACTATTTTTACTGGACTGCGTATTCTTTTGGAGTGAGCGTGGGGGGAATGGGAAAGGATAGCAGAGATAAGAGTAGCTAAAGCTCCCCAGCACATGCCATGCATCCACCTTGGTTGGCCACCCCCAAAAGTCTTCTAGTCTTACCTTGTTCCTGTCATTGAATCATCTTTGCAGTTTCTCCAACATGCTCCTAATCACTCTGGTTTGAAATCTTGGAATCATTTTTAATTCTGTCACTAGCCTTGTTTCCTATATGCCACCAGTCATTAAATGCTACCACAGCTTACATTGTTATTAACAGCATGTAATCTCATCATTGACCCTCTCTACCTTTAGATTCTTCCGTGATAATCAGTGCAACTTTAAATCTGCTTCCTTTGTAAACACCCTAGTTGTTTCACTGGCCCACTGGAAAACCTCTATGAGCTTCCTACCACCTACCTAAAAGCCCAAATTTGTTAAAACATCTGTTAAGGCTTTCCTGTTTCACTCATTCTAACATGTCCAGTTTCCTATTCCAGTAATAGCCACTTTTGTGTAACTACCAGCATCAATGGTTTTACAAATAGGTATGTCAGGCACATCTAGATGTGTGTGTACCAGGTGGTAAATATTTTTAATTGTACCCCCTGCTTATGAGTATACTAAAGTTAAATGTTCAGAACAACCCACCATTTCCTGAATATATGGGGTTCCTCTGAAGTCTTCCCTCCTGTGTAGCTGAGCTCTTCCCTGTCATTCAAGGTCCTATTTCAATGCACATAGCACTTACAGACATTAAGAATAGTAAGAAGAAATAATTCTTCCTAAAATCTGCCATAAAACAAAAATGACTGTGGCATCTATATGGTATATATCAGAAGCCCGAGACTAAGTGGGACCCAGATAGGAAAGAATATTAAAGACCAATGAGGAGTGGTAAGAAGTAACTCCTTAAAGAAGTACTTTAATGCTACTGAACCAGAGCCCCCACGTGCATCCACGGCAGGGTGGTAGTAAACCTTCGAAAGCTGGCTAGGTATTATGAAGTAGCGATGTGTAGAACTGCCTCAGCTGGACAGGAGTGACCCAGATTTCTTCCCAGATCTTGACCAGATATACTACTAGTATAGTATATACTTGGTACTTGTATGAAGAACTAGCTTATACAAATTTAAGAACTGGTGTAATATCAGAGCACACAAAGAGTGTATTGAAATTGAACAAGATCTGAAAGTGCCCCTGCAGAGAGGAACATCCTTCCCAATTTCACACCATAAATACTCTTACAATGGGAAACTCCAAGATTAAGCGTGGATTACAAAATGGGAAACTTCTGGGCTATGGGTTCCACTTTTTAACCTTCTTTCTCCAATGTTACTCCTCTTTATGTTTTGGGTACATTTGACACAGTTGAATTCTCAGTGTTTCCAGGATTTTTCAAATACAAAAGAATGTAGTTGGCTTGGCGTCCATGGCTCAGTGGTTAAGGCACTGGCCACATACACCTGGCTGGCAGGTTTGAACCTAGCCTGGGCCTGCTAAACAACAATGACAGCTACAACTGAAAAATAGCTGGGCGTTGTGGCAGGTGCTTGTAGTCCCAGCTACTTGGGAGGCTAAGGCAAGAGAATTGCTTAAGCCCAAGAATTTGAGGTTGCTGTGAGCTGTCACAGTCTACCGAGGATGATATGGTGAAACTCTGTCACAAAAAAAGAAAGAAAAGAGAATGAAGTTTTAAAAATCATCCATAATGCCACATACAAGGCATGTCCAAACAGTATCCAGCCATGTGATTTGCAAAATAGTATTATCATAGTATCTGATGGATACTTTCTAAGCCGCTCTTAGCTATTAACCCAGTAATATTTTAGTATACTTTCTTCTAATATTTTTCTACATATTATGTTAGATATATATTTCCTGCAGCCTATAGCATCAGTACAACTTATTGACATAATTTATCAAAACTTAGCAAAGATGAGGAATTGCAAAAAATATAAAAAACAACATGTATCTTCATACAATTTGTTTTTACTTAAAATACTTGAATTTGCTTCACCAACCATTTGATACAGAGCCAGATGTCTTCTTTGAGAATGGATCCAGTGATTGGAGTTTCCTATTGTTTTCTTATATAAACTCATAATGGACTCTGAGTATTATTACTCTGAATATTTTCCTACTTTAATTTTATTACAGGGAAGCAAAGCAATTCTAGTTAAGAAGAAGAATGTTACAGCAATTTTTCTACCTTTTACAGCTGTCTCGTTCACCCTGAATTCAATAGCAACTCTTTAGCAACCCACCTTTGTCAAGTTTTCAGCTTGGTTTTAAAGAAACAAAAATGCTTCTCACACTCATTTTTCATCCTTTTTATAATATAATTGTAGTCAAATGTGGTGACAAGAATAATAGCAACCGGCATGAATAGAAAGAGCCGCTGGCTCTTGGTCTTCACACATGTGACAGGGACAGAACTGGGCAGGCCTGCGGGGGTGGAGGTGTCTCCTTGCCAGAGTTCCCCCTGTCATGGTCTCCTTGCTAAGCCCTACATTGGGAAGGGATCTCTAGTCCAGTGGGTGTAGGTTATTTAGAGAACTTCTATTGTATAACCCTATAATGAACTTCATTTTTCATAAACCCTCCCAGCTATTTCATTGACTCCCTTTGACTCAGTTCCCAGAGGTAGCATTACTGGTTCCAGGACCACAGACATTTGCAACATTCTTAATCTATTGGCCAATTTGTGCTCCCATCAGCAGGACTGAGAATACCAGTTTCACCTCATCCTTACAACCATTGAACAATATGTTTAATCTTTGCTAGTTAAATAAGCAAAAATTTTGTTTTGTGTTAATTTGCATTTGGACCTCAACTCTGTGTACACATCAGCTTCACCTAGGAAATTAAGAATTGTTACACCTGATAATTTTAGCTACAAACTCTATTACATTTTACACAATAAATAATGAAAATAGCATTTTGATCGATTTTCTTACTTTATAGAGACCGATGCCAATGACGAAAGGAGGGGTTGTGGAGAGGGAAGGAGGGAAGGAGGGAAGCGAGGAAAGTCGGCCGACAGTGAAGAGCATCAGCTGAAATGTTACTGGAAACGAAGTTTAGCCTTATATAAAATCCTTGGTAATCTGCAGTGTTGACCTGTGTTCCCAGCCACTATTACCTTAGTGAATTCATCACAAAATTTCAAATGTTCCAGAAAAGATCCAAGAAACAAATATGATTATAAATATTCCCTAGATTAAAAAGACAAATTGGAAAGAATAGTATTTATTGTTTTACATTTTTCTATACATTTATTTGTATGTTACATTTTCCCCAAAGTAGTTTAAACAAAAAGAGGTATTATAATTAGTTACTTACAAATTCCCAAATAAGATCTGGCCTATCTACAGATAGAATTTGAAATGCCCTGTCTCCATAGCAGATACCTTTAGCAGTGGTTCTCAACCTTCCCTAATGCCGTTGCAACAAAACTAATTTTGTGGTTGGGGGTCGTCACAACATGAAGAACTGTATGAAAGGATCATGGCCTTAGGAAGGTTGAGAACCACTGCTTTAGAGGAATAGAATTTATTACCCAAATTCGCCAGCCTAAAAGAAAGAACAATGATATACATCCTCTTTATATTAAAACCATATCTTCCTAAATGAAAATTGATAATAGTATACACATACTTGTCATCCCCACGTAACGCAGTATTTTGAACTACAGTCATCCCCCCAAATATCCAGGGTGTATGGTTACCTCGCCTATATGTGGCCTCATGCAGGAAAAAAAAAGAAATCTGTCCTCAAATGTAATTCGTTAAAGCTAAGTGAGAATTGTAGAAACTGTGGCATAGTGTGAAGGCTGGCTAAAATGAAACAGGTAGTATTCATTAATTTAATGCATGTTCGCTGGAGGAACTTACGGGCTGTTCAGTGATCTAGACACGAAGGGTCTTGATGAGCAAGCAGAGACAGACGTTGCCCCCTCAGAGCCTGCATTCTAGCAGGAGAAGATGGTCAACGGACAACACTCACCATAAGTGGGTAAATGTTTTTGTATTTTAGAAGGTGATTACTGTTATGGAAAAAGATAACTAAGAAGTACAACCAGGCTTCACGAGTGACAGAGTGTGGCAGTCAGGGACTCCTGGCTTACCGAGAGCTTGGTCTGGAGGGAGTTCATTGAGAATGTGACACATGAACAAAGTTATAAAGCAACCCCGTGTGACCCCTCCACCTGCGCCTCCACATCTCCCCCTCCCCTCTCCTCTCCTCTCTTCATCACTCAGATCTAGCTGCCATATTGAGCATGAGCTCTTGCCGGGGCCTTTGGGTTAACTGTGCCCTCTGCCTAGAATTCCTTTCCCCAAGCATGCAGAGAGGAGAGGGCAGGCAATATATGAACCAAGTATAACACGATCTTCATCCGTTTGTGTTACTATAAAGGAATAGCCTGAGGCTGGATGTTTATTAGAGATAAAGAAAAGGGCTTCATTTGGCTCAAGGTGCTATGAATACAAGCTGTACAAGAAACCTGGCACCAGCATCCACGCTATCTGGTGAGGGCTTCAGGCTGCCTCCACTCCTGGCAGAAGGGAGAGGGGAGCCTGTATGTGTAGGGATCACATGGTGAGAAAGGGAGCAAGTGAACGGGGTGGGGTGGGGGTAACAGACTCTTTCAACAACCAGCTGCCATGGGAACTAACTGAGTATGATGCACTCACCACCTCAGGAGAGGATTAATCTATTCAGGAGAGATCCACCCCCCGTGACCAACACCTGCCAGGAGGCCTCACCTCCAACACTGGGGATTAAATTCCACAGGAGCTTTGAGGGGTCAAACATCCAAAGGATAGCAGAGGCAAAGCGCGAAAGTGCCCTGGAGTCAGTAAAATGATAAACTGCTACAGAAAAGAGAAGGGACAATTGTTTTATTTTAATATTATCAGAAAAGGATAGAGGAAGAATTACCTTTCAAAAAGTGCTTTTGAAATTTACCCCCCTTGACTATATTTTCTTTTCTCCCCATACATCATGAAAATGTGTTCACCTCCAATTGTTGATGCTTGCAGACAATAGTGGTTAGGAACATGAGCTTAGGAATCAGACTCAGGTGACTTTGAATTTCAGCTATGCCACTTTCTGAATGTGCACCTGTGGTGAGTTGGTTTCTCTGAGTTTGTTTTTTCTTGGTGTAAAATGAAGACAATAAACTTTCTTTGAAGACTATTGCCAGATAAGTAAATAACTAAGAGTTTGACACACAATAAAAGAAAAGATACTAGTCTTGAAACAGAAGTAGAACAGACAGTGAAAAACATTTTTTAAACTGTGCTGAGACTTTTGCATCTTATTTTTAGGTGGATGGTAATCCATTAAAATTATGTTGCACAGAGAAATAGCCCATTTGTGTCTTTTAACATCAATAGTAAATGGAGGGTAAGTTTTTGGAATTGACTAAATGAAACAAATTAGTATATAATATGGCACTGTTACATGATAAATTCAGTTAAGCCCCACGGGGACCCAAGAAGTGAATTTGATACCTGACTATTAAAACATGTTTTGTAAATTTCATATCTTGACATTGAGTCAATTCCTAAAATATAGACAGAGAAATGAAACGAAATGAATTTTTTTCTCAATCACTTTTCATTCATGTTTTGACCCAATTTCACAGTTTGTCTTTAGGTCATCTTTGGATTTATTGTTTAAGGGATGTGTGATTTGAGGACCAACTTCTAGAGGTCCCAGAAATAGGAAATTGGGGAGAAAAAAGAAATCAACTGATAAATAGGAGTCAGAGAGTCTGGGAAAAAGTAACTTAAGTAAACTTTTATTTTTGTAGCCTAACAGACATTACCTTAAAAAGTATTTCTCAGCTGTTGACTTTGAAAAAAATACTCTCTGCCCAGCTTGGAGCTTTTAGATAACCAAGATGGATAAGGAAATGATGGTTTCCTTTACCAGGTTGCACAGCCAGCCTGACTGCTTCACACAGCCAAGAGCAGATGGAAAGGGCCTTGAAGAACAGACAAGCCAGATTCACATCGCTGATAGAAAAGCTTCAGGATGCCTCCATGTTCAGTTTTGTTGCTGAGGAGCACCAGGTTTTTAATTGGTTATTCTTTATTAATAGGAAATAAATAGGTATAGGTTAAAAATTTTAAAGTACATAAAGACATAGAATGAAGAGTTTTCCTCCATTCTATCTCCCAAGTTCCAAGTTTGGGTGTAATTTCTTTTTTATCCTTATGGAAATATTTTATGTATATACAAGCAAAGACATTCATTTTTCTCTTTTGGATACACATGCTAGCCTACGAAATATGTCTCTCTGTATCTTGATTTTCTTAAATTATTGTTGTGTTTCTGCTTTGGCTTAGTGGTTGTTTTACTTACAGATGTCTTTTGGAGATTGTTTTATATCAATTTCTTAAAGATTAGTGATGACTGCTTAATATTCCATTGTATGGGAGCACCATTGTTTTTATAATCAGCTCCCTCTTGTTTATTTTTTTAGAGATAGAGTCTCACTTTGTCGCCCTTGGTAGAGTGTTGTGGTGTCACACAGCTCACAGCAGCCTCCAAGTCCTGGGCTTAGGCAATTCTCTTGCCTCCGCCTCCTGAGTAGCTGGGACTACAGGCACCCGCCACAACGCCCGACTATTTTTTTGTTGCAGTTTAGCCGGGGGTGGGTTTGAACCCGCCACCCTCGGTATATGGGGCCGGCGCCCTACTCACTGAGCCACAGTCACTGCCCTAACCAGCTCCCTCTTAAAGAACATTTTGATTGCTCCTAATCTTTTGTTATTTTGTGCAATGAAAAGCCTTGTGCATACATCAATTAGCACAACTGCTTATCTTACTCATAACATTAATACCTAAATTGAAATTGCTGAGTCAAAGTCACCTTGTTTTTTGATAATATGGCCAAATATTTCTTTATGGACATTGCACAGATTTGCATTCTCACTGGCAGAGGATGAAAACACTCTCTGACAGGAGAGCAGAGAGCTGTAGCATTAAGCCAGACCCAGCTAGAATAGGTTCTATTATATCAATTCACAGGTATTTATTCTAAAGGTATTCCTTTCTATCAAAGATGAACACTCACTTCCTAGATCAGTGGTTCTCAAAAAGGGACAATTTTGACCGCCTCCCTCAGGAGACAGTTGGCAATGTCTGGAGACATTTTTCATTGTCCCAGCTAGAAATGGGGTTGCTACTGGCATGAGTGAGTAAAGGCCAGGGATGCCTCTGAACAGCTTATAAAGCACAGGACACTCCACCGTACTCTTCCCCAACCAGAATTACCTGATCCAAAATATCAGTTATTGCTAAAGTGAAAAACTGTTACCTTAGATCAGTGATTTTCCACTTTTTTTTTTTTTAAACTCACGGCACACTTGAACCTCTTGTTAAACTTTCACAGCACACTTAAATTATGTTAATCCAAAAAAAAGGATTAAAAATAAAAAAGAATATACTTACTGGATTTTGAATGACTTTTGAAAATAATTTAATTAATGATCTTTAAATTTTTTCCTGGCACACTGGTTGGAAATCCTAGATAAACTACTTCATTTTGGTCACATTAACTACATCTTACAAAGCTCAGGATTCTCCACTGTACTCTAAGATCTATGCTGACTAAAATAACACAGCCCCTACACTTCTGTAGTGCTTTGGGGATTTTTATTTCTTTTGCAACACCTTAATTTTATTTACGTTAATGATTTGCAGGAACTGTGAGCTCCTCAAAAACATGAATGTATCTTATTTGTATCTGCATCCTGAGTATCTGGCTCAGACAAGGCACTCAGCTTATTAAATGAATGAATGGATGTCAACAGTGCTTCCTAATTGTCTCCATGTGATTTAAGGGGTTATTTTATTTTTAATTGAAGACCATCGTTTGTGACGCTTACCTGATTTATTTTTCTCTTAATGTCAAATGTGCATTTTTTGTACTTATACTAGCAGCTTTTTCTAGCCTACATAATAGTTGTATATCAAGAAACGTCAGTTGAATTAGCAATATTGGCCTTTTACCTGATTTGAATGTCTATAAAGTAGTTTGTTACCACAGGATTAAGGGCCTTAATTATATACACCCTGGCTCACTTATAGCTTCTGATCAAAGTTGTGTTATCTCCCCAAGTGGACTGAAATCTCCTTCAGGGCAAAAAACTAAACTTTGATGTACTTATGATGCCTAACTTCGTGAGTTTTAGGCTAGAAGGCAGGAGAGTGACAGATCCTTTCACTCTCTCCTTTTTATTTAATCACAACTTGTAGCCCCAACCTAAAGATCCTGGTCCCACCAAAGAAACTATTCATTCTCAGAAGCAGAGCACCGCACATTCTCTCAAATCCTGGGGTTCCCCTTACAGGCAACCACAGGTGCACAGCAGCAGCTATAGACTGCCAGGCCCCAAGGGGTCTGCTTTACAACTTTACCTTTTCCTGGGTTTCTCTGTGCTATTCTAGGAGCAGAGGGGTCCCCAGTGAACCATTCTGTGAACAGCTACCACCCTTTTCACATCTATTCCTCATGGCAAATATTGCCACCAGGCACTTTTCCATTATTCAGTCTGATTAAAGATCCAAATATGGGAACCTGTGGAGAGACCCCTCACTGGTGTACTACATGTGTTAAAAGCAGAAATCACTAATAAGCTTTCAGCTTGCTTTGGGGAAGCAGGAGTCTCCCACTTAGGTGCTCTCACTGCTGCACTTGGAACATGCCTTTGCCAGAAGAAAAGCAAGTAGGGTGGAGGCTGGTTTTAATGGGAACCAGAATGGTTGGGAGTGGGAGGACAGGAGTGTGGCCTACAGGCAGCAAGGTCAGCAAGAACGGGCTGTGAGGCTGAGTGGCACCTTATTGCTGCTAAATATATCCTGCAGAAAATTGAGATGCTGAGCAACTTTGATCATATCTAACACAAGATTTTAAAATGCAAATGCAAAACCGTACAAATGCAGGCTGCCTAGTTTACTTCTATTAACATGTTGCTTAACCGCCACTTAGCCCTGAGATCTGTTGCTTTCTCTTTGCAATTAAAATAAGCTTGCCGTTGAAGTCCTTCAAAGCCGAGTTTAAAAAAAGGAAAACATTCAGATTTGAACATACATCAGGCGAACCAAGTAGATGATAAGAGCCAGTGTGGTTGGAGAAGGCAAAAATAACAAAGCCTAAATGTTAGGCTTCTCCTCTTTTCTGGAGAAGAGTTCAAAGTTTTTAAAAAAATAATTTTTGCTGAAAATGGACCCCAAAGTCTATTCCTTCCACCTGATCTAAAAAGAATAGAGCTCATTGTTGTGTTAATTTTGAAGTTAATTACTTCCTCAAATGATAATTCTTAGAGTGGGACTTGGGAGAATGTAGAGTAAACTTATTTAAATATTGAACAATTTCAAATGGACCAATAAAATATATTGTATAATTCCTGCCCTCGTAAAAATAAAAAAAAATGCAAAACAATAATTTTTAAAAATAGTGATAATTTATGATTGCTTATCTGTTTTATTTTAAGCACCATGCTAAGTGTTTAACTTATAGTATTGCATGTGAGCTCTATAAGAACTCTTCAATGTGGGCAAATTCCATTTTGTGACATTTTTTGGTGCCTTAGAAAAAAGGCAATCTTGGAAAGGTTTCTAATGATAGTGCATCCAGAATCTCTCTCTCTGTGCTGGGTTCTTGGTCTCTGAAATTTGAAGAATGAACCTATGGAACACACAAGTAAGCAAAAGGACAGATTTTTATTGATCAAGCCAAACGGGGGTGGGGTTTCCTGATTGGGTAGCCCCTTTGGCCTTCCGTCTAGGAGTTTACATACTGCTTTTCCTATCCTGCAGGCAGGGGGCTTTGGAAGGTCACAACCATTTTGCTCCAGGAGCTTGGGGGCAGAAGTTAATTTTTAAAACTGCCCTTGTTTAGGAATGCTCTCTGTTTAGGGTGTGTTCTCTGTTCCAGGAGAGGCAGTTCAGGTGAGATATTGGTCAGGCTGGTTTTTGTAAGCCTGTTTGTGCCTAGAGCTGGAATCCTAATAAGAGTGATTTCTGAAAATGTGGGTCCCTATCCAGCCCTGAGTGGGGGAACTGTGTATCAGCAGAACTCAGAATATGCTACCCATGGAATGGTTTGGCATATTGACTATTTTAAGCAGAAGTAATTTGAGAAATTGCAGATATGGGAAGAACTCTCTGACCTCTCCCTCTTCCCCAAAGCAGGTCATCAGCAGCTCATCTCATATGAGAGGCACCTTCCCTCTATATCTGGAAAGACTCCGAGACGAATCTGAAAGGCAGGCCTTGCTAAGTGTCTTCTGTTTAGCTCACAGCCTTTTCTTCTATCACATTTTCCCATGACTTTCCACACTTCATCAAGCCTATTATGAAAGTGCTCAGGCTTAATCATTTCTTCAGGTCTTCATCTCCTTACGAAGGCTTCTGCGTCACCTAAAACTTATCTACATTTGTCTGCTTTTCTTTTGATAATCTGTCTTTTATCAATCTACTTTACAGGCCCCAGCTAGAGAACCTAGGAAGTTAGTAGGAAAAAGAACTTTTCCTCCCAAACACCAAGCAGGAACCCCTTAAAATGACCTGTAACTGGGTGTGCACATACATGCATGTGTTTCTAGAGGGTCCGTAGTTTTCTTCAAATTCTCAGAGGAGTCTATGGCCTTTATCATGTCCAAATTGTATTAATCATTCTGCTGAGCAGGAATTAGATATTGCCTAATTTATTTTTACTAGCCTAAATGAGTAGTAGGGTTTACAGGCTACATGTTCCTATACCATTATACTTTTCACATTTTCTGTTGCTTCTCTTGTCGGATGATGCTTCTTTCCCAAGTCATTGAGCATTTCTCCACGAACAATGTCTGTCTCTCCCCACTGTATAAAAGTGACTAACAATGTGGACCCAGGAGCCAGCGGGTGTGGATTTAAATCTGGTCCACACTGCTTAGTGGTGATGTGACCTTGTCTCAGATTCTAGATCAGCCAAGCAGAGCTCACAGTAGGACCATCTTCATAGAGCAGGTCTGAGAACGACATAAGTTCACATATAGAAAGTGTCTGCAACAGAGAAAGCAGTAAGGAAGTGCTTGCTAGGCTGTGGGATTCGAATCTGTTGTGAATTTAGAAGCCATCTGTTTAAATTGACAAAAGGTAGAGACATTTGGTAACTTCATGCTCCTTCAAGCCTTTTTTTAATTTTAACATCTCGAGTTGTGTCCAGTCCTGCTTACAGTGGAATTCAATAAGACCACAGGTTGTACGCTCATTTTTCTAGAATAGTCTTGGACAAAAGAAGAATTGGCTAGGGAGAAGGGCTGCAGCTCATTTCTCCAGAGACTTTTATTAAAGCAGCCCCTGTGACGGACGGTCCACAAGGCCCTCAGTGGCACTGAGTAAAGCAGCCTTCTCTCTTCAGTGGCTTCGATTTGCTGGAGCCGCAGTTTAAAGGGAAGAACAAAGTTTTTCAGCTAGCATCTTTGAAAAGTGCATTTCAGGCAGCTATTAGTGCCAGGGTATGATTTTTGTAAAGAAAGAAGGAACTGCTCTTCTCAGCCTGTGGGTGTTTCCTGGGATTCAATCAGTTCTCCTTAAAATCATGCGCTGGCAAGATCTGCCAGGTTCAGAATGCAAATGATCTAGACAAAAGTTCCCGATTAAAGGGAGCAAAGAAGACTGGATTGAATAGGATGCCAGGTGACATCTTTACCCTTTCTTTTAGAATTAGTAATCTCTTGCTTCTGTATCGCTGTTCTCTAAGGGTCTGAGTACTAAAAACTGCTCTCAGATAGCTGGAGGTAAACGGTGCTCGGTGAGGTTCCCAGTGTTACTGAAGGGAGATGATGACATCCCAGAGCCTTGTGGTGGTGGTGCAGCGGTGCTGAAGCAGGCGAAGGTAATTGCTGCCCACAGGATTATTGCCGTGACCTGCAGTACAGCAGCGTCCTGCCGCTCTGAGGCTGCCAACCCTCTCTCTGTTCTTTAGGTCTAATGTTCTCCCAGCAGCACAGCTTTGGAGGAAGTCACAAAGGGCTGAGTTTCCCTGTCGCCTTTCTTATTAAGTGTGGGTGTCTGTTATGAAAATAGGCAGCATGGTGTAGTAGTAGAACCCATTATTTCAGAGTAAGCAGTGGCAATGTCAGCTTTCACCAAGCTGGACTTCTCCTAAGGTGTCCGGCTATGGTATGTCACTGGAATCAGTGTTGATGCCCTCTGAGATGCCCCTGGGTTGCAAACTGAACTGCTTGCACAATGAAGCTTCCTTCTCTCTGGAGATATATGCAAGGGCTTTTCCAGAAGGAAAATAGCCAACCATGGACCATGAAAACTATGGAAAATGGTGGCTGGATACTTCCAGACTGCCCTCATTTTTTTTTTGTTTGTTTTTAATTGTTCCTTTCCATTTTCTTTTGGAGTTAACAGTTAATAAGGAAGCATCATCAAAAGACCCCAGGCTTTAGCATCCCTTAGACGTCAATTCAGCAGGAATTACAGGTATCCTACCTCAGTTTCCTTCCCCATAAAAGGTGGAAAATGTGTATCCTGCAGTCTCACAGATACAAGGCTTTAAGCCTTTGCTCACAATATTAAGGACAAAAGTGCCAAAGGAATCTCCTCTTAAGGGTACAGTTCCCACTAAACTGAAAGACAAAGTCACTTAGAGATGCCATTAGCTTCCGGGTGATTTATGTTCAATTCTGGAAAGAATTCATAATGCGCCAAACGGCTTCTCAGAAAATCCTTATTTTGCCGGTGCAGATGATAAAGACTCTCCCTTTGACAAGACTTCAGCCAGACTCATCTGAGCCCTCTTTTCAACTGGGCCTCACCCTTGGGCTTCTGTACTCATCCTTTGCAGAGTCTAGTTTTAGGAAGAATCTTGCCAAGCCAATTTAGAGAGAATTCTCCTTCCTTGATATCTGATCACCCTGGTTGACCACGTCCTCAGCAAAATCTCTTTATGTGATTTAGCAAGAACCCCCCACCCCGGCCACCCCTGATGTCTCCTCTTAGTAATTTTCGTCCACTGACACCTCCCCCCAACTGGCTCCTTCACTATAAGTTCCTTCTTATTCTTGTTGTATTTGGATTTGAGCCCAGTCTCTTAACCTGATTGTGATGGTCTTGGCATCTATCGCAAAAGTCCTGAATAAAGTTTTCTTAACATTTTAACAGGTGTCAGAACAATGTTTTCTGTAACACAAATCAAAGCTTAAATGTTGAGGTTTTCAAAAGAAGCTGACAAGTATTAAGCACCGTTGAAGTTCTGAACATCAAGTCTATTCCTCAGGAGAACCCAATGAGGCAGTGCTGTTATTATCTTCACTTTGTAGATTAAACCAGAGTCCTAGAAGTTTAAGTTACATGCCCAAGTACACAGAACTAGAGCTAGGTAGTGGAACTGATAATTCATATCCAAGGAGTCTGCCCCAGAGTCACGTTCTTAAACACATCAGGCTGCCCGCCAAGGACTGAAAATGAGTCTGGGACCCTACTCTGTTCACACTCTTAGAACAAGGTCCTCAGACTCAGCTGGGAATAGCGCCTGAAGTTCAGCAACATTAGAGAGTGAAGCAGGGCAGGGCAGGTGGGAAGTGGGCGCGGGAGGTTTTCTGCCTGTCAAGCAGGGAGCGCTCTACAGCGCCACCTACTGTTGTCAACCGGAAATTAAAAAATCTTCTGATTTTTATGTATGTGTAGAAACAAAGGAGAAATACAGATTTTTATAAAAGATCTTTTCGACTATAAAGAGAAAGAAGGAAAATAAAAGAAAGGGAAGAGTAAAAAAGAGGGGAAGAAGAAAAGACAGAGAAGGGAAAGCCATGCAGAACACTCACAGAGACACAGACACACCCCTCTACAGAAAGGATTCCTTCACTCTGGGGCCACCCGCTTACAACCTTGTTTTTAGAAGTTCTTAAATTTTGTCATAATGGACTCTGAATGGTGATAAATACATATACTTTTCACTCTATACCACCAAGTAATTACACTTTTAATTGCCCTAGTTGGCTGATGTATTGGAGACTATAGATTTCTACCATTAGGTGAGGGGAAGGGAGGGGACAACAGGAAGCTTATTTCACAGCATGTGAGTCTCTTCTGGGCTCCCGGAGGTGCTGTGATGATTCCATTAGCAGAAAGGTTTGAGAGCAGTGTTGATTTCTTATCTACTAATAGATCAAGAGATTTCCAGTTATCAATATTAAGTTTGGGCTTTTTTTCTTCTTGTTCTTAAATAGATGGATAATTTAACCTCTATTATTAATAACAAAGTGAATGAGAGGAAACACCCTTTCAACATTAAACTAACACAATCAGCAGGGGGTGTGGGGGGGGGGTGAATGGGAGCCAATGTAATGACTTCTGAGAGTTGTATGAAGTCATCTTCATTTAAGTCTTTAACTTTGACCCTTTCCTATTTTACAGTTTTCTTTGGCAAACTAAGTTTCTTGACACCAGCCTTAGAGCACAGAAGGCATTCTGTGCTGCTGGCTTTATGAGAACGTCCAGGTTTTTGTAGCAAGTGTCCAGTATTCTTGGTTTTATTTGCCTAAACCTGGCGCAGATGTATAAAGTTTAATAAAGAAGATATTGCCATTTTCTTACTTCCAAAAATAACACCCTTTTTAATTGTTTTCATTAATATTTCACGCCACAGATTACAATTTCCTATTAGTTTGAAGTTTCACAAAAACTGAATAATGACCATTTTGGAAGAAAACAGGCTCAATTAACAACTTTTTTGCACACGACCCAGCACTATATCATTGTGGAATGAGCAGAAAAAAATCAGTAAGTTTCTCCTTGTTCCTCCTGGGGCTGGAGATATTTTTGGAGAAATAAGACGTTTATACAATAACAATGTTACAAAACAGTGCATGAAAAGCACAATCCAAAGGACACAGATGACCAACCTTTAAGAGTTTTTAAAAAACAGAGAATTTTATGACTTAAGAGCTTCAGAGGGCTTCAGAAAGGAAATGGGATTTAAGTGGGCCCTTGGAGAATGGGTAGGCTTGAGAATGAGAAATGCAGACGGGAAAAGTCAGGGTGGAATAAACACAGATAACAAAAAGGAGAGAACAGACTGGCTTGGGCAGGGCAAGTGATTTTGCCACAGAAAAGTCAAGTAAAGAGAAAATGGAATATAAGTCTGGAGATAAGTGGTTTGAATGAGCAGAAAGCAGCCAAAACTATGCATGGGAAAATATTCAACCCATCATCTGAATAATGGGGTTAGAAGGAAGAGATGGCTCAGAGAAGAAAATAAGTTCCATTCAGTGTTTTATTTCATGCGATAGGAGGTCAGTGACGTAGGAATGGTGAAATTGTGTATCTTCAAAATCGGAGTCCAACCAGATTTGATTTTGCCTCATTTTGACAGTTTGTAGCCAGGGCTGCTATTGTGCTCTTTGATTTATTAGTTATCACATGCAAAGAAGCAGGACTCTTGAGTTTTGCAGCTGGAAGCACCTTTAGAAATCTTATAAGTCATTTTGCCAATGAGTTAATGTGGGGTCCAGAGAGATTAAGTGATTAGCCTAAGGTAACACAGACTATTATCAAGATACATATTTTTTATTTATTTTTATTTATTTATTTATTTATTTTGAGACAGAATGTCACCACTTTGTCACTCTTGGTAAAGTGCCGTGGCATCATAGCTCACAGAAAACTCTTGGGCTCACGCAATTCTCTTGCCTCAGCCTCCCGAGGAGTAGCTGGGTGCCTGCCACAATGCCCAGCTATTTTAGAGACTGGGTCTTGCTCTTGCTCAGGCTGGTATTATAGATAAATATTTAAACATGGTCATCCAGTAATGTCTGATGCATTGCTTTATTCACCTGACCTAGTGTCTAGCTATCCTTTCTAAAAAGTGTTTATACATAAACACATGTACAATTTTATGTCATTTTTAGTACATACCCTAAATCATTAAGATATATTTTCTTAAAATTCTGCATTTCCCTAACTTTGAGTACCTCCGTCTCCCCTCCTTGCGTTCAGCTCATTATTCTGCCTCTGTTTAACACTTAATTTGTCCTATTCCAAATATTTTTAGAATGTATGTAATCACGCACAAACACATCTCCCTGTGTGTGTAGACATATGGAGTGCTTTCGGTCATTGTTTTACAAAAATGAAAATGTCCATGCTTTTTGCTGTATCTTGCTTTTCTCATTCGACCATCCCTTAGGGAAATCCTTGGAGTGGGAGAAATTACAGGCAAATTAGTTATTTACTTTAATGGCTTCATAATATTCTACAGTAGAGCTGTGTCATGATCTATCCTACCATTTCCCCCACTTGTGGGGACCAGCCTGTTTTCGGTTTTTGTCTCTATAAATAGTGCTTCAATAAACATAACCGTATCTGTATTCATGTGCTGGTGTTTTTATTGCTACTGGTAGAGTTGGTATCGCTGAGTCAAAGGCATGTGTATTTTTAGTTTTAAAAACAAAACTGCTTCCCGAAGAAAGCTGTAACAACATACATTTGCACCTACGATTAATAAAAATTCTTTTCCTAGGTCTCCCAAGCTGTAGTGTTAAAAGTCTTCTTTTTTTAAGTTTCTGCAAGTGCAGCTGGTATGAAGTAAAATCTCACTGTCACTTTATTTTCATGTATTGGGCAGCAAATGAATTGAAGCATCTTTTCATAAATTTGTTGGTTACTTGGATTTCCTGCCTTGTAAACTATATTTACATATTCTTTATCTTTTTTCCAATGGGTTACTTGGTCTCCTTATAAATTTGATTTTTAGAATACAAAATTATAAGTTTTAAGAGCTCCTTCTGTATTATAAATATGACATTTTGGCCTGTCCTTTAGATTTGCAAACGTTTTTTATTCAAATCTATTGTATTTTTAGGGCATCTTTGATCATGCAAAAGTTTTGAATTTAATTTAGTCCCTTAAGTTTATATTTTCTTGTGTAGTACCTACCTTGTCAGAAGAAGCCTGACTGCCTAGCTCACCTGGATTACATTTTTGATTCCTGGATGTTCTGACAAGATTTTTATTTAATTAATGAATTATTTTATAGTCTAACCTATAATTCATCTAAATCCACCCCAAATTTATTTTTGGAATTGGTATAAGAAAAAGATCTGGTTTTCTTTTCTTCCAGATGAATAAATCATTGACCAGTCCCTTTATTTGTATGAAATACCCCACCTTTTACCCCACCTTTTGCTACCAAATTGAAATGCTTCTTTTGTTATATATGGAATCCCCATTTATACTTGGATCTATTTCTAGATATCTTATTTCCTATATCCAGTTAAGGCCTTTCAATACTTATTAATTTAATTATAGTAGCTTTACGGGATTTTCCAATGTCTGATAAAGCAAATTATACAAGTAGCTTTCGAGGCAGTTAGTTATCAAACTTAGGTAGATATCACAAAGACCTATTTGCCAGGCAGCAGCAGGATGCAAACAGAAACTCATATATTAAAAGAATAATTTGTACAATGAGAATATTTTTTCAAAATGTCTTTTCTCAAGATCTACTTTTATATCAACGGATGAAGGAAGAAAAGTTTCAATGTGCTCATGAAATCTTATGAGAATGACACTTGACTATATTTTTCAGTCCTTAAATGATGTACTGTATTAAAGGCACTGTTTCCTTGATTTGTAGGCTGGATCTGCAGAAGAATCAGCTCTGACAGTGTCTCACTCTGGGCAGCCCCTGCCTCCCCACTCAAGGGACAGCTCTGCAGTGTTCCTGAAGAGAGATTCCATGGGGACGGTCCCCGACCCTCTGAGAGCGGCTAAAACCTCCCTGATTGCAGCTTCTGGAAAAGAAGAGACTCTGGGAGAGCTGCGGGCGTCCGCACCCCTGCACAGACCGGCTCTCTTGTGTAAGAATGCCAATGGCTTTTCAGGGGCCCCAGCAGAAGCAGACCTCAGCCCCGGGGAAGCTGCTGAGGCCCTGATGCAGGCTTGTGAGCATGAGACCGCCCAGCCAGACATGTCTTCCCCTGGGGTCTTTAATGAAGTAGAGAAAGCATCTCCTCCACTCAACTCTCCCGGCAGCCCCCAGCCTCCAGGGAGCAGCCAGCCCCCAGCAGCAGCCCCAGGTTCCGCAGCAGGAAAGGCATCGTTTACAATGCCAGCTGATCGGCACACACCCCAGGTGGTCACAGGCCACTGGTCCAGTGCCAGCCCTTCTTCCGTACCTGGAGATTTCCCAGGGAAATCACAGAGCACCTCAAATGAGGAACAACCTGAGAAGCCAAGTTGTCCTGCAGGAGACACCTGTGGAGGCAGCAAAGGTCACGTGTCCTGTGAGTTTCCTTCACAAACTGCAGTCCAGGGAACACTGCAGGCTTCAGATACAGCAGCCGGGCTGGCCACTCATTCACCCTCTACCGTAGGTGGCCCTGAAGGGGAGAGACAGCCAGCCGCCTGTGACTCTGACGCTAGGCCCTGTGAACCTCCTGCAGGAGATGGATGCTCTGAGAACAAGCAGTCCTCTCCCACCACCTCTGACCCCCAAGATACAACTTCTGTGACACCTCAACCACTCCCTCCCACCAGTGAAGGCTCAGCATGTCCTCCAGATCCAGAGAAGGAGGGGCTGCTGGCACAACAGCAGATGCTGAGGTTCAGAGAAGCCAGCACGATGACCAGCCACACTGACCGTGAGACCCAGGAGGCTCCCGGCAGGGCCCGGCAAGATGCAGAGGTGCAGGCGGTAGCCAGCGTGGAGAGCAGGGCCGTCTCCACCAGCCCCAGCATCCTCACTGCCTTCCTAAAGGCAAGCCCTGCTCCTCTGCACTCGGAACACGAGCAGCTGAGTGTGATCTGCCACAGCGCTGGCAGTCGGGGCCACAAGTTGGAGCTCTCCCAGGGCACACAAGTCCCTCGGGAGTCTGGTCAGTGCTCTGGCATCATGCCTCAGGTGCGCATTCAGACAGCTGCAGCTGTCTCCGCAGCTTTCCCAGGGGGCAGGAAACCAGAGACCCCACCAGGCGAGGTCGTGGAAACCTCGTCAATCAATGTGGCCTCCAGGAATGCCCAGGATATGTGTAAAGATGGGAAGTCAGCAGGAATGACCCCAGCGAGGGAAGAACCAACCGCTAAACAGCTGCCAGATACTAATTCTCGCCCCCTGAAAGCTGACCCCACTGACCACATCTCTACCAAAGCGGGCAGTCAAGCTGAAACAAGGCATGGACTGGGGAAATTTAACACCAAGCCGTCTGTGCAAACCACAAATGGCCACAGAACAGACCCAGATTGCCAACTGTTGGCCTCTTGCAGTCCTGCCATCGAAGCTGACCAGTCCGGAAGCTTGGGTCCCACTAACACAAGGGAGAAGAAGCCTGCGTCTCCACAGATAGTAAGAGAACAAGAGTCTCCTGGCCCTGATACCCCAGAGGCCAAAACCCTGCTGCTCAATCCCAAAGCTCAAGAAAGTGGAGGCACAGCGGCCGCTGCTAGTCCTACTCCTTCTCCGATTAGAAAGACCCAGGAGGGCACCTCCGAAGAAAACAGACAGCCCAAGACAGCCACAAGCCTGAGCCTGCCCTCGGATTCCCTGGGTGACTCCAGCCCGGGTTCTGGCAAGAGGACCCCTTCTCGCTCGGTCAAAGCCAGCCCGCGCAGGGCCAGCCGGGTCAGCGAGTTCCTCAAGGAGCAGAAGTTAAACGTGACAGCAGCTGCCGCTCAAGTGGGACTCACTCCAGGCGATAAGAAAAAGCAGCTCAGCTTGGAATCCAAGCTTCAGCTGAAACAGTCCAAGCGCGTCAAGGATGTCGTGTGGGATGAGCAGGGAATGACGTGGGAAGTGTACGGGGCATCCTTGGACCCGGAGTCCCTGGGAATCGCCATCCAGAACCATTTACAAAGACAAATCAGGGAACATGAGAAATTAATCAAAACCCAAAACAACCAGCCCCGGAGATCCATTTCCTCGGATACTTCATCGAATAAGAAGCTCAAAGGCAGGCAGCACCGCGTTTTCCAGTCCATGCTGCAGAACTTCCGGCGCCCCACCTGCTGCGTGCGTCCGGCCCCGTCCTCCGTGTTAGACTGAAAAGGAGCGGGTTTGGAGGTCTGTGTGCACTTAGGGTCTCAGTCCGTGTGCACCTGCGTCAAGGCTTTGCTGAGTGTTCTTCTGTGTGACCAGGAAGAAAAAGCAAGCATGAACTATAGGAAATTGCTTTTAAAAATCATTAGGTCCTTTGGCTGGAGCTCTAAAAATAAAAACATCATTTCAATTTGAAAGACAGAACAAGCAAAGAGAAGCAAGCTCCACGGAAGGTTTGCAACTTTAAGTGGAAATAATATTCACTGGGGTTTTTTTTCTATAAATATTGGTGTTGCTCATAGAAATAGCATTAACATTATGCGTGGTGTTATTTTGTATTACTGCCTCAATTTATTACACAACGGTATTTCCATTAAAACCTTTGCTTTCTATTAAAAGTAGCAAAAACACTATTAGCAAAAATACTGTTATAATTTCTATTTCTATTGCAATAAGAATGCTGTTATCACACAAAATGTGAGTAGGTAATAAGAACCATGAAGTAAAACATTGAAACAAAATTGACTCATTCCTAGGCCAGATAATGTATTAAACAAAAGCACTTAAAGGTGTAAAATGCCTAATGTGAATTAATATTTGTAAACATCTGCAGATAACCCCTTTTATAACCCTTGTTATAGTTGTTCATAAATACAAGAAAGTTATATTAGGAAAACCAGCTTAGCTTTTGAATAGAAATACCACCTACATCAAACCTGGATTTCGATACACATATTTTCTTACACTGAAGGCAAGGTGTATCTCTATGATTCTGACCAGACATAATTCATTTTTTTTACCCTAAAGGAAATACTTATGAGACTGAATTCTTGAAAAGAATTATTAAATTAGGAATAATGCTAGATTTGATGCTCTACAAGGGTTCTCCAGTAATATTCTGCTGAGAATACTAAGGTTCTGGGGAGGAATTATAAACAGGAGGTTACCAAATACATTTTTTTCTGTACTGATAAAAGGAAAGCGTCATGAGTAACAAAAACAATGCTTCATTCAGACCCCTGTAAACAGGATGTAATTTGCGTTTTCCTTTCAGTTTAGGTCAGTAGTTTCTAACAGCAGATAGGGTCCCACCCCACAGAACAGGAGCTTTCTTGCAGGTTTTTGTATGTAAACTAATATCATCTAATTATTTGAGTTTGTAATCTGGACTAAATGGTAACTTCTGCAAACTTACTGATTTTGGGGAGAAATACCATCACGTCTTATTTCATTTCACCCTTTACACTGGCCTTTACTAAAACATGGCTTGTGCTTTGGGTGGGATGTGTCCCTTGAGAGTATAGATGCCTGAGTTCAGCCCTCACCTGCACTTCCCCGGGACACATGGGTGTCCTCCACCACACTGGCCTGGGATGAGCAGCCATGGCTTGAGTGCTGTGGTAATGTGGAAAGGGGAAGTGAGCTGGGCCTTGAGACGTCTTCCTGGTTTCACGTAGGGAGGGCGCCGGTCTCTATCTTTTGTTTAGAAAACCAAGCAGTTGGATATTGGAGGGGCACTGGTTGCCTCCTCGGAGCACATTTCCTGTGATGAGCAGAAGAGAGTGTCTGCCCACGGGTTTTCTCTCCAGAGTCTCATACATCCCATTTGTATAGTCAACACACAGTATTTGTTTGGGGTTTTTTTAATTTTAATTCTGTCTTGCAGATTCTGAGCATACGGGGGGCGGGGGGGGGGGGAATCATACCTGAACTTGAACACCACAAGCTTACTGGACACAACCTAAATTACTAAAAAGGCTTTGAGTTCTTTGCCAGCAGTAGGACCATAGAGGAAGCTGCTTAAGCAGACCACAGTCACAGCGCTCTCAGAGCCTGAGAATGGTAATCGCAGTTGTTATACTTGGAACTTTCAAGAAGATACACTTTTCAGTTTCTTATCAATTGGCTTCTATTAAGAATGTAAAGTCAAAATTACTGGCAAATTACCAAATCACTAGCGATGATTAGAAATTTCGTGTAAAGCTCTCTTTTGACCTTAAATACCCATTTGCAGTTCTGCCCGTGTCACTTTTGTCTCTGATACTTTTGCCAGGACATAATCTCCCTCCTGGCTCTTGCTCCCTGGCCTTCCCCCTTGCACACTGAGATGCGTGCTGTGTAGACACGAAGTACACCCTGTGTACACAGCAGCAGCTGTCAGCTCTGCTCACTCCAGATGGGTGGCCCCTAGGTAATCCTCTGCTCTGAAGTGGCTAGTACAAGCTGTTCTTGCATCAAAATAGGAGAGAAGAAAGAGTTTAGCGTTCGGTAATAGTTTTTATTTTCATGAGTTTGGAGTAAGCACATGATTGATAAATAGTTAAATGAAGCAGATGCTAAAGGGAGTTGTAGGCATTTGTTGCACATTAAATAAATTAAAGTTGCTAAATTTAGGATTGTAGGCCTCTTAAAAACTTCCAGAGAGAATGTTCGATGTAGCAAGTTTAACCAGTTTTCTTAGGTGCTAGAACTGTTATTTCTAAAACACTCTAAAAATTGTCACTAAATATTACAAAACCTTGCTTATTTTGTTGTTTATTCAATAGCATAGAACTAATAGCTTTTAGAAACAGGAACAGAAATGTACCATCAAATGGGTAAACAAGATAGGAACCTACTCAAGACAGCAGTGTCTTATGTTATGATACTAACCCTAAGTTACCTAATAAAACTTCATGTGAAAATTTTCCTTCACTTCACTCTGACCCAGCTTCAGCCTTTAGTACTACGTTATTTGTGACATTTTAGGTTCATTCAACAAATGAAGATGCAGAACAATTTTCCTGGCACACCCTTAGAATTTACTTGGTAATTCCTTCCTGCATCTGTATGGATATGCGTTGGGTTGACAGTTGTTGGGATTTGTCCTTCATTTCTTTTAGGCATGATTAGGTCCCCTTCATGCCATAGATTTTGGAATATGGAAAGAAAATATTTAATTACATCAAGAACTAGAAAATACCTCAGAAACCAGTAGTAAAAGAGATGAGTTAGAATTCTGCATCTGGGAAATAATTTCAACATTTATAGAGTTAAGATGCTAGACTCCTAACCAAGTGAATGTGAGAATTTGTAATTTTAATATTGATTGTTCTATGTTTATGACCATAGGAAAAAATGGCACCTCTTCAACTGTCTTGGGTTTACCTTGAGTGCTATTCTAATGATGTCTTTCTGAATTTTGGGGGCCGCATACCAGCTGCTTTACGTACAGTAACATCCTGGTTAACCTTTGTGTTTGGGGTGAATAGAGTAAGTGGAACATTTCATTAAGCCAATGTTAACCAGAAAGCTTTTTTTTTTTTGTATCTGAAATGAAATATTTGGAACATGTATTAGTAATGATTTCTTACCTTGACAAGTTTAGCTCTGTTAAATGTAATTTGATCCTTGATACTTCTTTAATCTTGAGGATTGCCTGATATTATTTTGATTACCAGTCTTCTCTGTGTTATAGATGAAATATCAAAACTGAAATAAATCGGACTGAATATGCATGGGTGACATATGCCCTGGAGGCTAGATTTTGGCAGCAAATCCTTAAAAGGAGCTCACTATCTCAAAGCAGAAGAGAAAACAATGGCCTTTGGCTGTATCCCTGTGTACTGAAGCTTACTGTTCCTCTTTATACGAATGTTATTCCTCTAATTCCTGGGGATCCCTGCCATTCTGGGAATACCTGTACATACTACACCAAGAATATAGTACAATGTGACTTTAAAATTCGTTTGCACAGAATGTGTACAAGTGTGCTGTTAATGTAAATCATTTGGCCTTTGATGTATTCCCTTCATTACTGTTTTATTGCCAAAAATGAGAAATTATTGTCTTCTCTTCCCACTACATATTGTGCCAAGTGTTAGAAAATTTGTCTACTTCTAGTACCACATAATTCACCACATACCTTGTCTACTTTTTAAGAATAAGTATAAAAAACATGTTCCATTAGGATAAGGCTCGCATCTATGTATTTGTTGAAAATTGGGCACTTATAAGCCTTCGGTAGACATCTACCTGCCGATCTACGACTTGTCTGTAATGCTGCCATGGGGATGATGCTGTTTACTCCCTCCTGCTTTGTCCCGAGTGGTGTTTGAGAAATGAGGCCTGTGAATTTCCCTTTGTGGTAGGACAGTGAACTCAATGGTATCTCAGATAAGTGCGCTGACCCCCTCGTCTCCACCCCTTTGGTGTTTGTTATCCGACACTGCTATCTGTGCATTTTGTTTTTGCTTAGTAATGCTCCCTGATGTGGCCCTGTTGGTTGGTTCTCTCCCACTGAGGGACACTTGGTAAATAGCAGGCAGTACTTGGAATCTCCTGCCCACCCTTGTGTAATAACTATATCCTTCTTAGTGAAATTCTGCAACTGGATGGATAATTTCCAGTGTCACCTGTGAGATATGTATGCTTAAAGATGTCTGCAAAACTTTAGACATTTTTGCAAAAGGGGAAAAATAGTCTTGTAAACACTGACACAGATTTCCTTGAACTTTATCCTACTCTTGGAAAAAAAATTCTCCTTGGCTGTAGAATCAGAAAGGATTGGTTTGCAATACCAAGGCCATAAATGAAGATGGATTATGGAAAAATTCAGTCTCACAAGTAATCACTGACGTCTGCCAGAGGTCATTCCAGCTACTTTTAACTGTGAACATTCACCAGCTAAACTACTCACTTGCCACAACCAAATAACCTCTCTCAAAGTAAATCCAATACATCAGTATATAGATGTCTGTGTAGGTAGAAACAACAAAAACTCCTGAAACGTTACTTTTAGCTGTTAGATAAGTCAAGGTGATGATAATTACGAAAGACATTCAAATAATCACAGATGTTGGTGAAATGACTGTAAGGGCCAGAATGGTGCAACAAGGTGTTAATTATGAGGATTTTTTAAAGACCTAGATATCTCAGATGTAATCAAGATAATAAATACTGTTGAATATGAAACTGGAGATAAGCAATAATGTACCAGAAAGAGGCCATTATACCAGCAAATGAATCTATAATGGGCATGCTGTTATATAACCATGGTTTGCTCTACAAAGACGGACTATAACATACAGGGTAAAACAAAAGTAAAATATAAAATAAAAAGTAAAACTTCTGTTTTCTTCCTAGAGAAACTTGTTTAGGAGCTCCATAAAGAGGTACAGCACTAGTGAGCATTAGTAGAGATACAATTAACACTCCTGTTTTCATGCCAGTCAAGACAAAAGAGGAGCCACAAAAAGGTCTTGTTGGCTTAAAACTCAAGACAGCTTCAACCAGAAATTTCATCGAAATGGAGGAGCAAAACTTAAGGTAATTACTCTTCTTGGACACAAGCATGTAGGAAAGTAATTTAATTAACTCGGCCCAGAGGATTACCAGCCTTAGCTATGAAAAATGGGCTCCCATATGTAAAATAACTAAAACGTGAGTATTTGTATCAAAAGGAGGCTCAAGTAATGCCTTACAGAAAAAGAAGCCCCAGGTGGATACTTCTAAATACTAATTCTTCATCAAGTACCTTCTGGGTTGAAGTTCCAAATTAATTGGCTGAAAAGTAGTAGGAATAAGAATCACGTATCTTACAGTTTAGAAAAATATAGTGATCAACCAACATGGCAATAATTACTGTACCCTACGGGTTTTAGAGAGAAATGCTAACTTCTTTCTTAATCTCTTAAATATGGAGATATCATCCATTTATTTTGGGGGTGAAAATTATAGCTTGCTTTTTGACATTGCTGCTAGTATTATTCTGTTACTTTAAAAGTTAAATTTTCTTCTCTTTAGAGAAACTTATAAGCAGTTAAATAATTTTTTCCAATTCATATCATTGGAAAATAATAACATGTAAAGGCTGCAAGTTGTTAGTAGTATTAGTAGAGCAAACTATTTTGAATAAGTTAGAAGGGGGTTACCCATATTAATCAGTATCCTTAATAATTTTAATTTTTAACATCTATTTTAGACCCACATCTTTGAGTAAAGTATTTTATGTAATGTTTTCCATCATGTCTTTAGAAGATCCTAGTAAATCAGGACATTGCAGTATTATAGTCATACTCCCCAAACCCCAGAGGAGAGGAGAGACTTCTTTCATTTTTGTTCTAAGGACATCTGGAGATATTTTTAATTGAGGTCAGAAAAGGCCAACATAGCCTGAAAACTCAAGAAAAATATATACTAACAATTACTACAATCTAAGTGTATTTATCTCTGCTGTACTGATCTGTGAATAGTATATTGTGCATAATACTGTAGCTGGTTGTGGTATATCAATTCATCCTGTAAGTGTGTACAGTCTGTAAATGATTGGTTTTCTCTATTTTTATGTGTAGAAAAAATAACTTGCTGTATGCCATTTAAAGGCCAATTTCTGTCATCGAGTAGGCACGTGTACAAAAGTGAATAAAGCCAATGTATGTGTTCACGTGTATGCACTAACAGAATTTGTCCTTTCATTTTTGAAGGTCAGAAAGGGCTGTTTTTGCTTTGTTTTGCTTTGCTTTTTTATCATCTCTTCGAGTAGATAGCATAATTATCACAAAGACTGGATATAGTCATCAGGACCTTGGCATGTTACTAAATATGCCAGGGCTAATTAATCACGCCATTCGTCATGGGTAAGGTCAGTTCTTTGACCACTGGGATAATTGACATTCCTCACACATCCTCTCTGTGTTAAGTGTGTGACTAGGATGTACATACTATGGGTGTGATTGTGTACATACCTTGTATGAATTATCTAAATTCTCAAAGCCGTTGCAGGAAAGCAGGAAAAAGAAATAATTGTTCAAAAGCCTCAAAAGGGCTAATCAATACATATTTTCCTTTTCTACACATAAAAATGTATACATAGCATAACTGTAAATAGCTTGTCCACATATATATGCACACATAAATGCATCATATTTATAATGGTTATGCAAATAAATCACAAGTCAAGATGACCAATTGAAAGCTATGTCTTTCCATGACTGTTGAGTTTTTCAAATGTGAATATTGAATCAGATGCTCGCTACTAACTGGTGTTACTTCTTAGTAGCAGATCTCATGCTTAGGAAAGCCCAGCCACTCTGAGCTACAAAAATCTAGGTAGCATCTATAATGAAGCACAGACTGGTACCCACACAGCTGCAAAGTATTAATACTATCGTTTAGGCACCTATCTTTATATCTGGAAATGGCAACTAGTGGTGAAAACCAAGTTTGTGCTAGAGATTCCATTTGGACATTCATTAGCGCATTGACTTGCACAAACCAATAAAAGCCCTACTTTTTTTTCTTTTTCTTTTTTTTTTTTTTTTGGAGATGTATCTCTAGATTTCAAAAGAGTACATAATCACTCAAGATAGAAAATTATTACAGGCATTCTTCTCTGGAAATCAGCAAAACAGTGCTTACCAACACCAAAAAGAAGTCAAAGACTAAAATAGAAAAAAAAAGTTACTGATGACATTGGTAGGATATTAGGGTAACAGCAGTTGGGAGTTTATTAAGATGAATTCAAACAAGAAATTAATATTATTGATGACAGGTGTTATGTGGACTTGATCATACACTTTGTCAGTTTATCACAATTCTAATCAGAGAGTTGATGTTCAAATCTCTCTCATTTCTTGTCAAAATAAATGCCCTATTAGGGATCAAAAAGTCTGATGTGGTTCCTAAAATCTAATGTGATTTGACCCTGATTCATTGACACTAAAAATTATGTTAGCTGAATATGAGGTTGAAGATGTGAACGGAAATACCAGAATTGCCTCTTCATAAAGAATTCCATTTGGCAAAGTATAATCACTTCCCACTGTAAGGTTAAGGGTAACATTTAAGTACATATTCATGTTTTAGAGAATCAATGTATCATC
Organism: Otolemur garnettii; assembly: GCF_000181295.1. NCBI lineage: Eukaryota > Metazoa > Chordata > Mammalia > Primates > Galagidae > Otolemur > Otolemur garnettii. Next base: position 1,525,894 of record NW_003852434.1, read on the forward strand.
TCTATGTCTTAGATTAAAAGGTTAAGCATCTATAAGGACCCTACAATTACAACTAGAGCTGGCAGTGTTTTTTAACAACTAAAATCACATATGTTTATAACTACAACATACCTGGTATCTTGATGTTTGTCAGTATTTACTGTTGCTTAAATCATAAATTTATGTAGTTAAAAATTTTGGATGACACGTATTAATGTAAACGACACCCAGAAAAATTTTAACTGTCAACATGAAAATTTATGTGAGTAAATACTTAGCTGAGAAAGACCAAAAGTATAGTGTAATACTAAATCACTGAAGAAACAGTAATGTTCAAAATGAAAAGCCCATTTATCAATGTATCAATATTAGAATCTAAAGTTGTGTCTTTTCATAATGTCTATATACAAAGGTCATAAAATGGTTTATTTCAGAAAGTTCCCATTCTCCAGATTTTGACCAATATTTTGTTTCCTAGAATATAATAAGATAAAATGTTATGACTTTTACAAGGATAGGTAAAGATTTTAGGATTTAGTATGCTTGCACCTTTATTTTGAATTTGGTTTTTGAACAGATGTTAAAAAATACTGAAATTTAATCGATGACTTAGTTTTACCCTCAGAAAATTTAGAATATGATTTTTTTGCATCTCACTTTCCATAATAAACATAATATAGAATAAAATGCACTCTTCATTGTCAGTGTTGTTATTGCTGTGACTGTTGAAACCCTTCCTTCACTGATGAATGTGCAGAATCATTTGATTTTCAATGTGACATGCTTCAGCTAGAAATCTGCAATGGAATTCAAAGTATTTACAACAAAAGACCCTTTTTTCTCTAAAATGGAATTCCTATGGAATCAACAATGCCTCCTGGCCATCTGAAGCACTGTTTCCCTGTACTTAGTGGCACAGCAGTCTGTTTGTGCTCCCTTGTTTGATGAGAGTGATGAGAAATTAACATACTCAGCATTTGTGGACTTGTAGGCTGGGGTAAAGAAACCGGGTTGGGGTCAGGGTGGAGTTCCAGGTCACTTAGATTGCCTCACGTCCAGGCCTCACTGCCTCTTGCCCACATCCATCTGGGTGTCCACGTTGTCGTTCCAGACACTCTACCTACTCCTGAGTGACTCAACTGAAGTCCTGCAGTCTAGATTCCTAGAAGGAGACACATAGCCCCACCATTCCTCCAATCTGCCTTGACCATTAATAACAATAACAGTATTATTTGATCTCTTTTTGTCTCCTTAAATCTGCCTTCAATTCATGAAGGAACTGGAAAGAAGGAGAAATACAAGATTTATAAACCCAAAATCTCAAAAAATGAGTTCATGAATTTTCTATGAACTTTAAGTAAAGATTGTTTCAAAATGTTCAAGAGCCATATTTTCCCTCCAACTACTGTGTGTGTATAAATGCCTACTATTTCAACCTGAAATGCTGCCCTGGGGCTGCCATTATCTAACTCTTATATGCATAAACATTTATCATTGCAAAAGTAAACCTCATTTCCAAGAGATAAATTCCATTTATGGAGAAGTTATGTCATGCAGCACTCCTGGGGGGCTGAGATAGCTGTGTCTTATGCCTGTTGCTGTTTATGTTTAACCAGCAGGTGTTTGTCTTATTAGGTGCCATTTCCAGACAACTGTCCTCACTCATCCACATCTTCAATGTTGAGTATAAACAGTGGAATATAGTTCTTAGCATAGTCTTGCTTCACCAGACTAATTGTGAGCTCAAAACATGTCTTGCTTTTGTCCAAGAGTTTGCCTTTTGTAAACCACATAGGACCACCTTCAGTCAACACCCTTAGTCTGTTTGGGCCACTGTAACAAAACATTATTAACTGGGGCCTTCTAAACATCAAAAACTTATTTCTTACAGTTCTAGAAGCAGGAAGTCCAAAATACAGACAGACTTGGGTCTGGTGAGTGCCCACTATCTGGCTTATAGACTGGGCATTCTTGCTATTTCCTCAAATGGTGGGAAGAGCAAGGGATCTTTTTTTTTATTTTGAGACAGGATCTCACTCTGTCACCTGGGCTACAGTGCAGTGGTATTATTGCTCACTGCAATCTCAAACTCCTGGGTTCAAGCAATCCTCTTGCCTCAGCCTTCCAAGTATCTGGGACTATAGGCATGTACCAACAGGCCCACTGAACTGTGTGTGTGTGTATCTCTTACTCAGGCTGGTCTTGAACTCCAGGCCTTAACCAATCCTCTCAAGTTGGCCTTCAGTGCTATACAAGTCTCTTTTACAAGGGCACTAATCCTATTCATGAGGGCTACTAAACACCTTCCAAAGCCCCCCTTCCTTTTACAATACCATCACCTTAGGAGTTAAACTTTTTTTTATCTTCCTGCCAGCTACCTCTGAAGAGGGAGTTAATATTTGGAGGGTAATACCAGCATTCAGACCACAATGTACACATTCTTAATGAACTTACGAATGCCAACATTATTTAATTTTCCTCTACACCATTCTAGACAATCAGTGAGCTAATTTATAGAGTTCTAAAAATGTTTAGACCCTTATAACCATCTTAACAATGTTCTACAGCTGGTTTTTCTAAATATATCACAGAGGACTAACGTAGTTGAAATTCAAATTGTCGGGATGGAAGCTGAAAGTGCCTGCAGAGATTTCTGCTGGGAGCACTGGCATCTCAGGAATGATATTTCCCTACACCTTTTTTTAGTTTCACTTGACACTTCTCAATCAAGTTGCACAAGAACCTTGGCCTGCCATTAAACATAATTCTAATAAGCAAAATGTCAATGCTAAAGATATCACAGGTGTTTGAAAGCAAGATAAGACTTTCTCAAAGAGCTGACAGTATTTCCTTGTTATCTATGTTCTTTTAGCCCAGAGTCAAAAAAAAAAAGCATTTTGCTGGGTACTTCCAAAAGATGTCTGAACCTTGGGAACTATTGTGTATAAGTGCATATGGGTTTCATTATTTTTCCAATAGCAGTTATTTAATACATATAAATTTGATGATAAGAGCAATAAAGGGTAAATACCCCGGCTTGAAATCAAAGGACCATGGATTCAAATCTTAGCTTTGAATAAAACAAGCTAAATTTCTTAGCTGAGTCATTTAATTTTTTTTAAGGCTCAGTTTGTTCATCTTTAAATTGAGGATAATAATATATTCTTTGCAAATTTGTGAGAATTAAATAACAGAGACAAGATAAACCTAATTCTTTCTCTTACTCCTCTGAATTTTGCTTTCTTCCTTCCTTGAACTTGACCACTCTCTTATAAAAAGGCTGGGATTTTGCCATTATCTTCTAATCAGTAAAATTTTTATAAATCTAGATTAGAATTAAGAACAATTTTAAGTATGACTGTGAGATACACAAAATGTGACCTTAAAAGTATTTTCTTTTGGGCAGTGCCTGTGGCTCAAAGGAGTAGGGCGCCAGCCCCATATACCAGAGGTGGCAGGATCAAACCCAGCCCCGGCCAAAAACTGCAAAAAAAAAAAAAAGTATTTTCTTTTTTTATTTAAAACATGAGGGCAATGCATTTAAATATTTAGATGGTTAAGAATTAGAAAACTATTTTGATGAAGCTTAACTTTGTCACATCAAATCTGATTTTTCAAATATAAAGTTAAATACTCATAAAAAATATTACCAATTCCAAAAAGGAGGGCAAAGGAAAACAAAATTGATAAATTCAACTACATTAAAATTTAACACTTAGATGTAATGAAAGATCACATATGCAAATTAGAGAAGTCATAGAAATCACAAAATATTAAAATCTAGACAATAGAAAGAACACCTACAAATCCGTGTTAAAGGATGAGATTAGAGAGATTAGTCAAATTGTATCAGCAAGAACCATAAATGTATGAAAATATGCTAAAATTCACCAAGGAATCCTCTGTCATTAAATCCCCACAGTTTAATATTGCTGGGGAGACACTCCAGATTCATGGAGGCTGAACTAAGAACTTTATGTCCAAGAGTTAGAAGGGAGTACTTCACCTGTATTAAGAGATCGACAAGTTGGAGATTCCTGGTGGCGTGTGTGTGAAGCTGTAGGTGGAGATTCCCCAAGGAATCCACAGGAAGCCCAGCACAGAAGCCATGTGTAAGCACCACCCACAGCCAGAGAGTGCAATACTTTCCAGATCCTCTTTTTTTCCTCTTCCTCCCTGGTAGAATCCTAGGAATGGAAAGAGAAAAGAATCAAAATTACAACCCCTGTCCCCATGGAAGTCTATAGGGCTGGTGAGGGGGAAAGCGTGACTTGTAAACAAGTACTGCATTATTATCCCCATGATTATTACAGAAGATGGGGCATTTCAAATTTGAATTCAGATTTGCAATTTAAATGACCTGTGCCTGAAACAAGGATGGGAGGGTGCCCAAAACTGTAATAGATGTTGTCACTCACGATGACCTTGACATGACTAAGCCTAAGACCTGCTTAGGACTGGCAGGCATCTGCATTTGCAGGTCCTGTTAGTCTAGAGGCTTCAAAGTTACCCAGGACTTAGAGGTTAGCAAGAGCATTGTTCCTCCACACGTTGTGGTAGGAAAGAACTCTGAGATTTATTTTTTATTTCAGATTAATATGAGGGTACAAACAATTAGGTTGTAAGGTTACACAAACCAATGTTTGTGCTTGTTAGGTGAGGTCCCTGTTATAGTTGTGCCCCTCACCCAGGAGTTGTGTTATATATAACCTTATGTTGTTCCCATTAAGTGAGAGCACACCAAATCCTCCCTCCTCTCTTCCCCTCCCCCCAACTTGAATTAAATTGAGTTTTTCTCTTGTGTGGGCATATACTAGTTCATCTGCTGGCTTCAAATTAGTATTGAATAGATTAGATACTTGCTTTTCCATTCTTGTGATCCTTTACTAAAGAGAATGTTCTCCAACTCTATCCAGGTTAACACAAAAGAAGTAAAGTCTCCATCTTTTTTATGGTTGAATGGTACTCCATGGTATACATATACCACAGTTTATTAATCCATTCATGGGTTGATGGGCACTTGGGTTGATTCTAAGAACTCTGCGATTTATTTGGGCCCCTTGTGTAGGCAAAACTCTAAGATGGGTCCCAAGCATCCCAGCCCCTGGTGTACATAAGCCTTTTCCCAGCAATTCAATTGCAGGATACAATCCAGTTTCCACATCAGATGACTTTAAAAATGGGAGATTATCTGGGTCAGCCTGACATAATCACACAAACCCTTTAAGAGTTTTCTCCAGCTGGCCTGGAAGAAAGCAAGAAGTATCTTTGTTGTGAACTGCCAACAGATGCCACATTTACAGGAATTGCAGACAAACTCTAGGAGCTGAGAGTGGTCCCCAGATGGTAGCTAGAAGGGAAACAGGAACCGGTTATCAACTACAAGGAAATAATTCTGCCCACAACCAGTCAGCTTGGAAGAGGACTCCCAAGCTCAGCTGGAAAATGCAACCCTGCGATTGATTTGAGCCAGCCAAACCCTGAGCAGAGAGCCCAACTATACTGTGCCCAGACTTCTGACTTGCAGAAATTATGAGATAGGAAATTCACATTCGATTAAGTTGCCACATTTGTGGTGATTCATTACATGCCATAGAAAAGAAAAAGAGCATCATTCAACTCAGTTAGGGATTCAAAATTGCCAAAGATGAATTGTGTACTCAAGGATTATGCTACCCTTCCATCCTAAAGCATCAATTTTACTGAAAATGGGGTGGAGGTTTTAATGGGTAATTAAATCATTCTGGTACATGTATACATTTTGAATGCATTTATTGGGTTATTCACTCTTCTCTGTCTGCTTTTCACCCTTATTTATCCTGTTACATGCACCTGCAAGCTGAATTGTGTAGGTAGGTTCAACAGGCTCCCTGGCCAATGTGCAGCCCAGCACATTCAGCCAATCAAAGAGGTTTGGCTTGAGATGGTGGCAGGGAGGAAGGTAAGGGTGGGGTATTTGTTTCCTGGATGCTTCTTGTCAGGGTGCCTCATGCTGGCTGTCTCAATCCCAGAACCTGCAAGGCAGCCCTCTCCATTAGGCTCAGTGCTGGCAAATTCTCCTCGCCCTTAACTCTTCAGATGTAAGAATGATATGTCTGACCCCAACTTATCACTATACCTAGGATACTGCCCTATTATTTTGTGATTGCCCTAAAACCTACCTATACCTTTACAAATAATATCTTTGTAACCTCTCCCTCCTCAATTATCCAATTTGAAAATGCCAGTTCTTTCTTCCCAGAATCTGACTAATGTAGGAGTCCAAAGATAAATTTATGATTTTTTAATGAGAAAACATGAGATTTCAGATAAATTTGTCATTTGGTTGACTTCTTCCATCTATGATCTTTTACCCGCCAGTATTATTAGTTTCTTAATCTCATCTGCATTTAGGGGTAGTAGTGCATAAAATTTGAAATGTAGATAGAATCCAAATAAGATTTTTTTTGCTATGTGATAAAGTATATTTTGAGTTAAGGAAAAGCCTACTGGTATGAAATAGGGCACTAAGTTGTCACAAAATGTCTTTGACTATGGACATTTTAAGAGATTATATGCCTCATTTGCCCCATTCACAAAATTGGATAATTAAAATTATGTGTCCCTTGTTCCTAATTAAATTTGTATATAAATTATTTTACTTTAGTATTTTTTCCAGCTTGTTACTATTAATAATAATGACTAAGGTATGTTAAGTGTTTACTACACATTAGACATTATTCTAAGATTCTTATATACATTATTATTGCTTCACAAAAAATCATTGTTGTCATGCCCATTTGATAGATGAAGGATCTGAAATGCAGAGAAATGAATTGCATACAGTGAGTTAGTGGTAGCACCAGGACTCATACCCTGTGAAGTCTGGGTCATCATCCAGGCATCAAATTTCCATACACTGAATGCTGATGAAAACAAAAGTGATGAATAGGATGCTAGATACTACTGGAATAAAACCTAGTGGTTTTCTTTTTCTGACCCAATTCATTCTCCTACTATTACTAAGTTCTATTAACTGAGGCTACTGGAGAATTTATTTGATGTCACTAATAAAGCAACAGCTCTCCCCATATCAGGGCCATAATATTAAAAAGGGAACAATTACTTCTAGAAAATTAATGAGGCCTACTCAAACATATTTCCTTTAAATAGTGTATATGGTGGCATAAAGAAAACAATAGGTTAAGGTATCAATATATTCATTCATGCTCTATGAAAATCTCATATTCACATTAATAGCAAATAATTTTATGCCAAAACAGGTGTTATTTACTAAAACTATAGAAACTTACTTACCCTTTTCTTGGAAAAAAGAAAATAGACAGGGGTATACGAAGGCTTTTTATGTGCAATCTGAAGTACAATTGCACAAATGTACTAAAAGTTATTTATTGTGTAATAGCAAATAAGATTATAACAAATGAGATTTCTTTTTGCCATCATTAGTGTTTTAATAATTATTATGTCAAATTTTTATAAACTTTATCAATGCTACCCATAAAAATATATGAACATACCTTGAGCATACTGTAAAATCATTAATAAAATTATCAGAAAGTATAAATTTTTAATTATATTGCCAGCCTCCTTTATGAAAGAAGCAAGACATAATATAGCTTCCTTTTTCCCTTGAAGGGAAAATGCTCATTTCGTGATAATAATCCTAGCAACATCGGTCCAATGTTTGGATGGAGACATTGAAGCAATTAACAATTTATAAATGATCCAATCACTTCATATTAAGAAGATTTTTAATTTATTTTCAGTGGAGGTATACTGCAAAAAAATGGGAGCCATCAATACATCTGGATGAAGAAGGAAGGCTTAATTGTAATACTGACTTCACAATATATACATAAATAAAAAAAAATCACATCATGCACCTTAAATATACACAATTTGAATTTGTCAATGATGCCTCAATAAAGCTGAGGAGAAAAAAATTATAAAAAGCAGGAAAAGAAGTCACGAGCACAACTTCCTCTTCAGAAAAAAATATTAAGAAATAAGCACTGACATAAATGACTTAGCAGATAAATTTTCAATTTTAAAAAAGTAGGAACACACAATATCTTCTACTCAGAACTTTCTAGGGCATAATAACTAGCTCTGCCTATAATTAGGAGAATTGTTCTACAGTAGGTCAAATGGCAGCCAGAATCTGAATCCCAGAACCCAAAATAGAGTCAAACAAAATCAAATCAGTAGAACCATTTCACTGTCTTTCACTCAAAGACGATATGAGGCACCTGCACCAAACGCTTGCTCTACATTCAGCTGCTGGAAATATGAATGACCTGCAGCTCTTGCCCAGAATGCCTGAGTATATACGTGTGCTCCTGTGTGTGCACGCTCCCATGTGTGCACTCCTGTGTATGTTCAGTCTTGCATTATAATGTCACAAATAATTTATCACTAGACACATAATGCCACCACATGGGTAAGTATTAACCAACGTACTACTTTTTTATAAGTCACAGGATTGGTGCAACGTATAGTTCTAAGTGAGTGGATAGAAACATAAAAATTCATGGGGTAAATGAAAACTGAAAGAAAAATAGTATATGATATGCAAAATATGTCTATATAAAAACATGAGCTGATATAATATTGTCTATGACAGATGACATGAACAGATGAACATCCTGCATGTCCATTCTCCAGAACCCCAAACTCATGTTTGAAACCAGGAGTCGAAGAAGAGACATCTGATCCAAAATAATTTCTAAGAGTGCTTTCTTTTCCCATAAAACATGTTAAGGCCATTGTTTCCTTTCACTTTTATCTATTGTGTTCGTCATCTATGGGACAAAAGTATAACAAAGAGTGCCAGATGTCAGTACAGGAAAAAAATGGGCTGCCCATGGTCAATATTTTTTAATACAAAAACAATAAGCCACATGATGTTTGTGAGTGAAGTCATGTGAGTCAGCAGGGAATCGGTCTAAAATAGGAAGGTCTACTTGTTAGTGTGCTAACGTGGGGTCCTCTAAAATAGTTTACTCTAGTATGCTTGAATCATTCTGCCAGATGAGTAAGGCATTCAGTATCTCCCTACCCCACTCCAGGAAGGATAGTGAAGGGGGAGTGTTCTCATCCTCCTATCAGGAATTTGGTATGCCAGGGTTTGAGGTGGAAGTAAGCTAACGATTGTGCTCCTGTGACCAGATACCAACATACGTAGCAGCCATGCTCAGAGGATGGGATTCTTCATGGTCTGTGTCTCACCTGGTTCTTGATGAACATCAAAAAAGCAACAAGAATGAGTAGGCTTTCTAGCATTCCTGTCGAGTTTCCGAGAGACAACCCTTACTTCTCAAATTGCTTATCTTGTGTTTAACACAGAGTCACGGAAACAGGCGAGGTTACTGAGGTCTGGGTTCCTTTTTCAGTTTCTACTGTGCTCTTGGGATATTTGACAGTCTTCAAAACTAAAACTCTCTGAGTTTAATTTAAAAGGGACAGAGAGGAACAAAGCCCTTTTCACTATTTCATTATTCAATCTGTAGATTTCAGAGGGTTTCTGCCCCTGGAACATGAAGAGGATTAATGTCTAAGTCCTCTGAGCCCATGTGTTACCTAAAGTCTAAGCTGGCTCCTTAAAAATGTTAGTGTTGGTAGGCTTGGCACCCGTAGCTCAGCCGTTAGGGCATCAGCCACATACACCAAGGCTGGGGATTCAAACCTGGCCCAGAACTGCTAAAAACAACAATGACAACTACAAAAATAAAAATAAAAAACTAGCCAGGCATTGTGGCAGGAGCTGTGATGCCAGAGCTCTCTATCAAGGGTAACAAAATGAGACTCTGTCTCAAAAAAAAAAGTTGGTGTTGGTAGCTGTTAACATCACTCACTGATGTCCCCATACCTGACATACATTTTCTATACTCCTCCAGGAGAGAGAGGCAGATATTGCATCCTATTTACAAATTAGCATTAGAAACTGTGTCACATTCCTCTGAGATACTCCTTTAGTCAGCATAGTCAAAAGTCCTGCACAAATTCAAGAAGAGAGAGCATAAACCCCACGGAGAACCATGTCAATCACCTTGTAAGAAAAGCATGTGAGATGGAGCAACTACACTGATGCAGCCTCTTTAGAATACTCTGCACTCTGCTACGTCCTTCCTCCAAGGACAAGAAGGCCTGGTGCTTAGGAAATACAATGCCCTTCTCGCCTGGGTCAATGATAGGAAACATACTTTGATTCATCTTCTTATAAGAATAAACAAATATTTCTTCTAAAAGAAATGAAAACTGTTAGTATATAAACTTCTTTCTGTGAAATGAACCCATAAATGGGAATCTTTAAACCAAGAATAAGAATTATCAGTTGGAGACAGATTGTGGACTTGATTTTCTGATTAAATTATGTTGTGATTTTTTTTTTAAATCAAAAACTGACTGTCCTTATTGGTGGTACCAGTAACTGGTAACTTTACATCAGTTGAAAAAGCATGGTAAGAAATGAATAATATTTAAATTAAGAATCCATCATGTAATACTTTGTGATGAACTGCCTGCCTGGCAATTTATTGAGAGTTAAGACTCTAGAGTTTACTTCTGTACTGGAATATAAAAACAGTTTAGACAATATGGCAAGAATAAACATGAAATATTAAATCCATGTAAAAGAAAAAAGAGCAAATAATTAAAATCATTTATGCCATATCATTATCTAAAGCCTAGTTGCTGCTGAGAAAAGCATAATATTCCATTTTTAAGTTTTTAAATACAAAGTTAATTAAACTGTAGACTATGGACTTTAATAAATTATCAGGAATCACTACTAAGTACAACTCAACCCTGAGTCTTGTCCTATTGCCTTCCTCCTTGGACAGCATGAGCTTCACCACTCACTCCACCACCTTCACCACCAACTACCAGTCCCGGGGCTCTGTCTAGGCATCCAGTCACAGTGTCCTACTTGCCAGCAGAGCAGCCAGCATCTGTGTAGGTGCCAGAGGCTCTGGCCCTCATCCCACCAGCTTCTAAGACAGCTGGAGATCAGGGGGCTTGGTGGCGATGTTGGCCAGGGTCTAGCAGGAATGGGGAGCATCTGGACTGAGTAGAAGACCATGTAAGAATTTAATGACAACCTGGCCTCCTATCTAGATGTGGTGAGGAAACTGGAGACCAATAATTGGAGGCTAGAGAGCAAACTCTGGGAACACTTGTAGAACAAGGGGCCCCAGGACCAAGACTGGGTACTTTATTTCAAGACTGTCAAGGATGTGAAGGCTCAGATCTTTGAAAATCCTATGGACAATGCCCACATGTTTCTGCAGGTTGACAATGCTGTTCTTGCTGCTGATAACTTTGGAGTTGAGTATGAGAAAAAGCTGACCAGGTGCCAGTCTGTGGAGACCGACATCCGAGGACTCCACAAGGTCATTGATGACACAATGTAACTCAGCTAAAGCAGGAGACAGATATCAAAGAGAAGCTGTTCTTCATGAAGAAAAACCACCAGGAGGAAGTAAAAGGCCTTTTATTGGTATAAGGGCGCCCTGCTCCTACTGCCTCAATGCAGCTGGTGGTCCTTTAGACGGTTTGTGTAGAGTTGCTGGTGTCCAGGACATCACCAGTATTGAAGTCCTCCCCATCTTCCAGCAGGCGGTGGTAGGTGGCAAGCTCAGCCTCCAGCTTGACCTACTCCTGGGCTAGCCCTGGGTAGCCTATTGATGTACTGTCCCCCAAATCCCAGGACCTGTGTAAGATCTTGGTGGGCTTCTGGGCCCAGAATGAGGAGCTGGTTCAGAACAACCAAGAGGAGCTGGACAAGTACTGGTTCCATAGAGGAGGAAGGCACCACAATGGTCACCTGGCACTCTGCAGCAATTGGAGCTGCTGCACTGACACTCATGGTGCTGAGACATAGAGTCCAGTCCTTGGAGGTAGACCTGGACTCCATGAGAACAGGACGAGGGCAGTGGAGGCCAGCTATTCCATGCAGTTGGAGCATGGAGTAGGACCTCAGTGGGGTCCTGCTATACCTGGGGTTGGAGCTGACACAGAAAGGGAAGAAAGGCAGCACCAGGCCCAGGAGTAGATCAAGCTGGAGGCTGAGCTTGCCACCTACTACCGCCTGTTGTAAGATGGGGAAGACTTCAATCTTGGTGATGTGCTGGACAGCAGCAACTCTACACAAACCATCCAAAGGACCACCAGCTGCATTGAGGCAGTGGGAGCATGGTGCCCTTATACCAATACAAGTTCAGAGGTCATTGGGGAAAAAAGAATCACTAAGAAATAATTATTTGAATAATAAGTGCTTTCTAAGTGTTGGATGTCCTTCATACTTTTCTTGGGTCTCTTAAATACTTTACATTTTCCTCATATTTTTTTCTTTCAAGAAACTATATTGTTTTTTCCTCTCTTTCAAGAAACTTTAGGTTAAGACACCATAACTTTAATCAATGCTTATCATATTGACTTCTGAACAGGAATATTCCAAAAAGAGAGGTTGATCCAACTTGACAGCGGGGAAGCAAAAGGAAAATCTGTGCGCATGGACCCTCTATTCCGTGCCCTGTATGAAAACTGTGGCTACATTTCCATGAAGCCTCTCTCTGGAATTTGAGACCTCAATAAATACCTCTTCCCTCTCCACGGATTGGGGAAGATTTGCTTTGCAAAAGAGAAGGAACTGCCTTACCCCAAACACTGGAACCCAGAGTTAGCCTTGACCTGGCAGTGATACCCAAGGAATAAAACCCCTGACTGCCTGAGAAAAACAAGCTGTGACTGCCCTCTGCTGGAAAGGCTTGGATGACCTGCCTCTCTGAGATTCTTTAGTGGGCCCTGGGGGCCTTCAATTCCCAAAACTGCTGTCTAAGCTGCTTCCTACAGCTTCAGCTTTCCGCCATGTTAGGGCTTTCTTTTCCCTAGGTCTGTACTGTGGCTTCTTAGTTAGTAGTAAGTAAGCCTCAGATCCTTGCTTTCCCCATTAATTAACCAAGATGACATCTTCGCACAAGTCTGAGACGTCTCTCTCTCTCTCTCTCCACCAGTTCCATGCAACAAACCCAAAGTATTTCATCTTCGCAGCTGAGATGGGCAAAAGAAGGAACAACCTGTATTTGTTCTCTGGAGAGGAAAAGGGGGAAATCTTTCTCCTCTCCAGATCCTGTTCTCCGTCATTCACTGACAGATCAGCTCTCTTGGTTAACAATTTACTTAATGGAGTTAATGATAGAAAAAATAATGAAAGAAAGTCTTGGTGGTCATCGAGTTCAAGAAAACTGAGCTGGGTTATGTTTAAGTCCCCTTCCAGGACTTTCATTCTTGATAGTACAACTTCTGGCATCGACTTGTTCTCCCCTGGAATGTGGAGCTGTTCTTGATCTTTCTACTTCCCTGGAAACTGCCTCCCAATCACCATTCCTATCACTACTGGTTCCTGCCAACCCAGTATTTATTCGCAATTGTTTCCTCACTGGTCCTATCTCAGCATTACAAACCTTATCAATAAAGTCCAAACTTTATTGTCTAACCTGTTTTTTAGCTTTCCTAATCTCAGACGTCACCAAAGAGCACATTAAGTATCTGATATTTAGAAGGTTCTTTATACATATATTGTAAAAGATAATATCTGCAATTTATTGATTACTTTTGAGGCATAATCTTACGTCATTCTGTGATGACTGACAATCTTGGTGGTCATCAAGATCTAGATTTTTTTTTCTTTTTTTTTATTGAACGGTAACTATGTACATTAATGCACTTCTGGGGTACAGTGTGGGGTTTTCACATGCAATCTGAAATACTTCCATCAAC
>NW_003852434.1:1552415-1591189 GCF_000181295.1 Otolemur garnettii
AGTTTCAGGGTCGCAGCTCGCCTCAGGAAGGTTGAAGTGCACTCTTCAATCTTCTCTCTTGTCTCTGCTCCAAACCATCAGCTACTTTGCTAAGGTTCTGTCCTTTCAGCCTCCTTCTGGACGGGAGCTTCTGTAAAAAGCTGGCTGCAGTTCGCCATCTTGGCTCCGCCCCCAAGATCTAGATTTTTTAAATGGAGTAATTTATTCTTAGCCAATACAATAACAGAGCAAGTATTCAAAACCAAATTCATCTGTTTTCAAGTCTGTATTCCTGACATTTCTGCTCAGAAAAAGTTGAGAACAAGGAAAGAAGCAAAAAGAGGCCTTTGCACCCAAAATAAATGTCACGAAGTGCGTGTGCTGAAGCTCATTAACTCATCCCAGAGGGAATCCCTCAGACTTCTAATCAGAGCCTATTCAATCTAATCCTAATCACAATTCTAGATTATCTGCTTTCTAAATCCATTCCAGATAGGAAACAGTATGTTGAAAGCAGTGAGCAGAATACGCGATGTAATTAACAGATTCAAGGCAGGGAAGAAACGTGAAAGCTGCAAAAATTAGTCTCACAAACTGAAAAAAAATCCCCCCAGGATAGGACTACTTAGTGGCAAATAGCTCTGCATTCTAGTATTAGGTTAATATAATAATTCACATTCATAATTCTGATGATATCTTTTTATCACCCTTATGTCCTACTTACAATAACTCCATTAAATCTTCCAAAAGGCAAGAATCAGCAGCTACATGTTCTAATTTGGAATTTTTTTCTTAAAGATAACCTTCTGCTTTAAGCATCCCAGTGCCATTGTTGGAAAACAGTGTTTTCTGCCCAACGTGAAAATTGAATTTAGGAAGACATTCAGGATTTTATTGTTGAAGACTAAAGCTCAAAAAGAAGAAAAACAAAAGAATGTATTATTTAGCAGTACACAACAAAAATAATTTTTTTTTAAATTTGACATTGTGCTTCCATCCAGGAGGGAAAAGGGAAAAGGAATAAGCAAATAACCCAATTTATAAATGGGCAAAGGACTTGAACAGACATTAACCAGAGAACCCCATGCCAATAAGCCACTGGGCACATGACAAGATACTCAATGTCATTAACCACACTGAGATACCACTTTACAGCCACTCAGACAGGCATAATAAAACAGACAAACAATTGCAAAGGTTGCCAAAGATTAATCTCATACACTGCTTGTTAGAATATAAATTATTAATATAGCCACGTTAGAAATCTTCTTTCCAATTTCTTTAAAAAGTTAAACATAGACTTACCACACAGCTTAGCAATTCTGCTCTTAATTGTCTGTACAAGAACTTACGTCCACACAAAAACTTGTACACAAATATTCTTAGGAATGTCAATTGCAATGTTCAAAAATTGGAAATAACTCAAATATCCATCAAGTGATGGATATGTGAAATGCATAGCCACAGAATGGGTAAATATTCAGCAGTGAAAAGGAATGGCGTGGGGTGCTACCACTCGGATGCACCTCAAAAACGTTATGCTTAATAAAAGAAGCTGAGCACGAGGACACCTCCTGAATGATTCTATCTATGTGACTGCCCTAGGAAGGCTAATACTATGTACAGAGACAGAACGTAGATCACTGGTTGCTAAGACTAGAGGGGGTGACTGTCAAGGCACACGAAGTTTCCTTTTAGAATAACAGAAATGTTCTAAAACTGGATTGTGGTGATCATACAACTCCGTAAATATAATAAAATTCATTGGAAAGTACACTTAGCATGGGTGAACTGCACGGTGATTTAAATTATATCTCAATAAAACTGGTGGGTTTTTTTTGAAAGCATAAAAGATTTGAACTTTTTCCTCCTTAACATTTTAGTCACCTACCCACATGCTCAAAGTCCTTACGAAATATTTCTTAATTAAAGTAACACATAACTGTGCTGTTCATTCCTTCTAGTTTGCATAAATGTCAGGTGAAAGGAGAGGCTTAATTATCCACAAATTACTCTCATTATCATCCCTGCCAATTTAAACAAGCACGGTGTACTTATGAGTAACGTGACTAAAAATGTGCCCGTTTGCAGTCCCACTGACAGCAGGAAACAGCAGCGATGTCCGTCATACCAAGGGCATTCTAGCTTGCAGCCCCACCTCTGCCTTGGGTCATGCCAGAATACGTCCACACTTTTTATCTTAAAGTCAAAGAAAGGAAGTTGACAGCAGCTGTTTTATTCAAAACATTAATCAGAAAAACAAATGCTGTATGATCTCACTTATATGTGGAAGCTTACAAATGCAGACTCATAGAAATAGGGGGTGGAATCGTGATCACCAAGGGGCAAAGCAGTTGGGGAAACGGGGAGATGTTGGTCCCAGGTACAAACTTTAAGCTATAAGATGAATACATTCTGGGATCTAAACCTCATACACAGTATAGTGACTACAGTTAATACTACTGTGTATTTTACTTGAAATTTTCTAAGAGAGATCTTAAACATTTCTACCACCAAAGAAACGTTAAAAAAAAAAATTATTGTAATCCATCAATTTTTCCTGACTCACCTTTAAATGTAAATACTTGCCCAGGTGCAGTGGCTCACGCCTATAATCCTAGCACTCTAGAAGGCTGAGACAGATGGATTGCTTGAGCTCATAGGTTCCAGACCAGTGTGAGCAAGAGTGAGACCCCTATCTCTACTAAAAATAGATGACTTAGCAGGTGTGGTGGTGGTGGGTGCTTGTAGTCCCAGCTACTTAGGAGGCTGAGGCAAGAAGATGGCTTGAACTTGGGAGTTTGAGGCTGCTATGAGCTACGATGCCATGGCAGGCTACCCACAGCAAAAATAAATAAATATGTACACATACAGTCCAGCCATAGCTGAAGATGGAAAAGTAGATGAACGTAGGTGAATGGCGTAAAATCCTATAAGAACGCAGTTTAGCATGAAGACATATTTGCTCTATGAAAGTACTCATTTGATTCTTAACGTAGACCCAGGCAAGGTTTGAGGTTTTCTGTGCTTTATATTTCCCCAGACTCAGGTGACTGTTTCTGACATAGCTGTTGTTAATGGTGACACACTATTTAAATTTATTTCTAGGATATTATTGCTCCATGGGGCTTGCGAGAGTTGTTGTTGTTGTTTTAAGGCTGTTTTGAAAGCCTTTAAGAAAGAAAGGATAAAAGGAAGTTAAATGCTTTTTTTATCCTTCTTTATAGAGCAGGTTGTCATAGGTTCTTTCTACTCTGTAAAATGAAAAAGTTATTTGGGGAAACACAGCATAGACTGGCATATTTTTCTCCAATTGGTAGTGTGTTGCAATGAGACCAGAACTGTCAGACCAAGGCAGAAAAGCCACTGAGAATGCATTAGCCCTGAAATGCTCACAGCTGAATTTTCTATTACTGGTGGTACAGCAGGAAAACACAGCAGTCCAGCAAGGGCATAAAATGAATTATTTCCCTCTTTATTTATCACTTTCTGTTTCACCTGACGCCATTGACTGGCACGGAGGAAACAGCTTTGAAGAATTCTTTGCTAGCTGGTTGAGTAATGTAGATTGCGCAGACGCTGCTGATCATCTTCTGTGTGCCCCGGATTGCATTCATTTTCATTGTTCAGGAACTTCTTTTTTCCGAATTAGCGTCCCCTTCCATCTTCTACTAATAAAATTCTATTCCTTGGAGGCTGAAACCAAGAGAAATAACATTAGTGTGAAAAATGGGGAAATCTGAATAAAATCTGTAGATCAGTGAATAGGATTGTATTGATATTAATTTTTTTGTTTTGATAACTAAAAAATGAGGGAAAATTGTTAACAAGAGGTGAAATTGAGTGAAGCATATACAAAAACTCTGCGTACCATCATTGCAAGTTTAGGGGGAAAATAATAACCCCTATAGGTTCTTTGTTGGAACAGATCCCTGTTGCAAAAGACAGATTAACAAGAGAAAAGCCAGCAGAAACGTATTGGCATGTATATTCCATATACACATGGGAAACACTCAGAGAATGAGCAGTTATCAAAGAGGTGACTTGGAATTTCTAATTACATAACAGCTTCAGCAAACAACAGTAAACTATTAGAGAGGTGACAAGACAAAGGAAAAGAGCTTAAAGTCTCTCTGGACAGCAACTTGGGGAAAGGCAAATAAATGGCAGATAAAGGGTAGTCAGAAAAGTTGGTCTGTATGACCTTCTCTCCAGCCTGAGAAGATCTACAGCTGTCTTCAGCAGTTAACCTCTGCTCTCCCTGGTGGAAAGGGGAGCAGGATGCCTTTTGTCTTTGTAAATCTGTGTTCTGCTTTAGCCAAACAGAGGGAGAGCAGAGAGTTCTCCTGTATCTGTTACTTCTTAATTGCCTTCAGCTCAATCGTCCTACCTGTGCTGGGGAGGCATATTCTAGTCTCCCACACAAGTTCTCTGTAAATTCAAATATACAGTCATATATTTTCTTAATGGGGATACATTCAAGAAATGTGTCCTTCAACGGGTTTATTATGGTGCAAACATAGTGCATTTCACACCTAAATGGTCTAGCCTGCTACACCCCCAAGCTAGAGGGTACAGCCTACTGCTCTCAGGCTACACATCTGCTCAGCATGTTACCGTGCAGAACTGTAGGCAGCTGTAACACACTGTCAAGTTTTTATGTGTCTAAACATAAAGAGAAAAGTTCAAGTAAAACTACAGTACTATAACCTTATGAAACCACCATTGTATATACATAGTTTGTTGTTGACCAAAATGTCATTACACAGTATTTCCAAATAAAGCCACTTAAATAAAAAAAAAAAAATTCTTCAGGTGAGTTACTAAACTCAGAACAACAAAGATTATCATCATATGAGCTTGTTATCAGATATAAGCTTCCCGGTGATGCCTGCTTTTACACCCCCAGCGAGAAGTAACATTTTATAATATATGCTGTCATGACCTTTATTTTTCTTACAGTGCATATCACATTCTAACTTTTATTGTTGATATACATGTTTAATCACACTTATTAGGAAGACAGACTGGGTTACAACCAGAAAATACGAGTTTAAATCTTAATTCTATTGACCTTGGTCAAATGACTTACTCTCCCTAAGCCATAGAGTCTTTATCTAAGAAGGTGAGGATAATAAGTTATAAGTTTTTATGACAATTACACACAAAGATCTTTGGACAATATAGCTCAGGTTCAAGATCTGTATCTCTTTTGTTGTTCCTATTACCATTACTACTAAACTAATTTTCTTGGCACTGGGACTGTCTTACAGAAACCTGAAATGTGGAAGCTTAAAAACAGGTGAGTGAATTGAATAGATTCCAAAGTATGGTTTTGGGGGGTTATATGTTTGTCAAACATTCTCATTTTACTCAATATTCTGCCCTAGATCATTGTCTCCTTTATAGAGTTTTCAATTCTCAAAAGGACACATCTATATTCTATCTAACCCAGTGGTTCTCAACCTGTGGGTCGTGGCCCCTTTGGGGGTTGAATGACCCTTCCACAGGGGTCGCCTAAGACCATCCTGCATATCAGATATTTACATTACGATTCATAACAGTAGCAAAATTACAGCTATGGAATAGCAATGAAAATAATTTTATGGTTGGGGGTCACCACAACATGAGGAACTGTATTAAAGGATTGTGGCATTAGGAAGGTTGAGAACCACTGATAACCCAACCCATTGAAGTTTCTTTTTCTTTTTCTTTTTCTTTTTCTTTTTCTTTTTGAGACAGTCTCACGCTATCACCCTGAGTAGAGTGCTATGGCATCATAGCTCATAACAACCTCCAACTCTTGGGCTCAAGTGATCCTCTTGCCCCAGTTTTTTCCATTTTTAGTAGAGACAGGGTCTTGCTTTTTGCTCAAGCTATCTGCCCACTTTGGCCTCCCAGAGTGCTAAGGTTTCAGGCGTGAGCCACCATGCCTGGCCCCACTGAAGTTTCTTATCAACTACAGCAAATAGAAAAGGCTTTTCCCCACAGAGTTGTTGAGTAAATCCCAAATGTTTCCCTTTTCTATTTCCCTCTCGGAGCAGGACTTCCCCCCCCCCCCGCCAGCTAACTGGTTTTTGTCACATTCTGGGGCCTGTCTGTACCTCTTCTGGGGACCTTACTTAGACCCCACAGTGCTTACCCAGTTATGCCATTCTCAAATTACAAAGCAATCTTCATTTATTCCAACTCTATTCTTGCCTATGTGCTTTGGAACTTACAAAATATGGGTAGCACTAGACTGAAACAAGATGACAGCTTCACTTACTTTTATGTGAATATTCTGAAACTGTTCATTAGCCTAAGTTTGGTTTTTCTCTCTTTCATTCATTCTTTCATAAGGGCTGGTTGAATGTTGGTACCAACCAGCCACTAAGCTAGAGATTGAAAATATAAACCTGTGGAAACCACAGTCCCTGCCCATAAGGGAGTTCAAATCCTCTAGGAAGACAGACTTGTGAGCAGCTCATTATAACGCACCTGGAACCTGCAACGACGGAGAGGTTATGAACATTAGAGGATCATAGAGGAGAAGTTCAAGGTGGAGAGAAAAGGAGCGTCCCAGCAGGTAAGGCACCCTCGGTGGGATGGCGACTGAAGGGACCCTAAGGCACCACCCTCTCAGTGGAGCTGCCAGGCACATTTATTGTCATCTACAGCAAATAGGAGAAAAGGCTTTTTCTACACAAAATGGTGGAGTAAATCTTAAATGTTTTTCTGTTCTATTTCTCTCTGGGAGGCAGGACTTCACCTCTGACTGCCATTAAAAATACCGATTCCTGTCTTTTTTAATTCACTCTTATAAATTCCGTTTTAAGTGACCTGGGGTGTTGCCTAGGCATCAGGAGTTTTTAAAGCTCTACTATTCTGAAGAATCAGTAGAAACTAACTTAGATGAGGACAGGAAGGTGGGAAAGGGCAAAGGATGAAGCTCTCTCAAGCAGAGAAGAGTATGACAAAGGCACTGGGGGCAAAAGAGCTTGGGGTGTGGTGGGCAGGGCAAGTGTTCCAAGGGTGTATGGTGAGACTGCAGCCCGCGGTGGTGGTGGGGAATGGAGCAGGGAAGGGAGAGGGGAGGCCACTGTGCTCCTTCAGGACAGCAGACTAGGGGCAAGGAAAAGGCACGGTCAGACTTCCATTGATTGTAGCTGACTTACTCTGCTAGGGGAGAGGTGGCAGCGGGGTGAATCAGGAAACCTAGGCAAAGCATGATTAACAGTATAAGGAATAGGTCATGCAAAACTCTTTAGGAAGTCAGATTAGATGGCTTCCAGTATTGTTTGGAGGTGGCCAGTGAAATAAAAAGAGAAATCTGGTGAACAGGTGGATGGAGATTAATACCTACTGAGATAGTGAAGATAATAATAGAAGTAGGTTTAGGAGGAATATAACATGCCCAGTTTGGAACACAATGCATTTGAGATGCCTGGGGAGTGTTCAGGTGGATATATTACGTTAGGCCACCTGGTTCAGGCTTAAAAATCAGTGAGAATATTGACTTTGGCTCAGTCAAGGTTACTCTTGCTTTGACTTACTTCTAAAGCATGAAATAAATAATGCAAAGGTAAGGATGTGAATGGCCAGTGTGGTTCCTCCTTATTCCGCTTTTTCCTTAAGAGATGCATTGCAAATAGACAATTTGCTATGTAGATAATTTACTCTAGTGGACAGACCTATGGCCCTGTTGGCCTTTGCACTCTTAGCCACATCAGCACCCAGTAACTTATGATTACATGTGAAGCCACAGGTCTGCTATTCCAGAAACCACATCACAAAGGTCTAACGTTTAGGTTCTAAGCCTTGAAATTCTTGCTGTGTTAACTCTGGGGAAAATATCTTCTCAGGTCAGTTTGGTAATGTATAACTCTTAGGTTCTTTATGTTACATCTCAATAGCCAACATTATTTGGCTCAACAGCCAAATAGCCTAAGTAGCCAATAATATTTAGAGTCAGGCAGATAAGGACCAAGTCTCCCTACAACTTCAGTGCCAGGTCACAAACAAAATCTCAGACCAAACTCTGTAGCACAGAAAGATATTTATTAATGTTCTCACTATCTACTCCCTTAACAAACCACTCTAAGACTTAGTGAGTTGGAAAACAATTTTCCCATAGTTCTGAGGTCTGACTATTGTCAGCCTAGTGGTTTCTTCCTGGGTCTCTCGGGAGGCAGACTCAGTGGGCATCTGAGGGACAGATTGGACTCAATGTCCAAGATGGCTACTCACAGGGCTCATGTTTGATACTGACTTGGGCTGGGATCTCAGCTGGGGCCAAAACATTGACGCAGATCCTCTCCCATGTGGCCTGGGCTTCCCACAGCATGGTCTCTGGAAACCACTAAGCTAGTTCAGGGAAGTGCCAGAACTGGCACAGAGTCATTTCTGTCATTTTATCACCAGTGCACCTACAGGGCTTCTCCAGAGTCGGGAGATGAAAAAACAAACTCCCATACCTTGATGGGAGAAGTGCAAGGTCACATTGTGGAAGATTGTTTAGTCTTCCATGGAAAATGCGATCTGTGCCGGCTGGCTGGGGACAATACAATCTGCCACAATTAGCAAACAGGCACAGCACAGGGCCTGTGCAACCCAGTCCTCAAGAGTGAGGAAAAATAAAGAATGATGAAGTCTCAGCTCCTTGTCCTTTTTGCTGCTCTAAATATACTTTTCATAAAAAGCTTCATCTGAGGCTAATGCAAAGCCTTCCCAGTAATAGGATTTGGCTGGTTTTGTATTTTGTTTTGTTTACCATATGGTGTAGAAGAAGCCTGAGATCTGACTACCTGAGGCCCATGGAGCATCTTAGGGATCTAGCTAAGAACATCATCCCAAAGGTGCCTTAAACTCTTGTACTCTGTGCAAAGTTGTGAATAAAATCTCTAAAATCTTCAGCACAGATCAGACACGGAGGCTCATGCCTGTAATCCTAGCACTCTGGGAGGCCAAGGCCAGTGGATCACCTGAGCTCGGGAGTTTGAGACCAACCTGAACAAGAACAAGACCCCACTCTCTACTAAAAATAGAAAAAAACTATCCAAGCATTGCAGCAGACAATTGTAGTCCCAGCTACTTGAGAGGCTGAGGCAAGAGGATCACTCAAACCCAGCAATTTGAGGTTACTGTGAGCTATGATGTCACAGGACTCTACCCAGAGTGACTGAGTGAGACTCAGTCTCAAAAGAAAAAAAAAATGTCAGCATGTACATATTTTTGCACTGTATGTGGCAGTATTTTAAAGTAATATGCAGATACCAGAACAAGGAGATAGGAATTTGCCATATATTTTTGCTCAGGGGTTTCCAAGAATAAATTTGTTCCTCACCCAGCATAAATGCCCAGGAGAGCACTGGATATGAAAGTCTGAGTCTTTGCAGAGAGCTGGAGATTGGAGTTTTTGATTTAGTAGATATCCACATATACACTTTAAAACTATTGTTTTACTTATTTCAGAAAAAAACATGAGACTGGATAAAATAACTCAAACAGAATGAGCACAATGAGAAAGGCATTGGTTAGTGCCTTGGAACCAACAAGCAAGGATCCCTCACAGGAATCGGGTAGAAACAGTATAGACAATTTCCAGAAAGAGTAGTAATCAGCAATTTTAAATGCATGGCAGTGGCATTCTAGTCAAATCAGAATTGAAATGTTTTCATGGATATTGGCACTTGGAAGTCCCAAGTGATCTTAGCAAATACACTTTCAATGAATTATGGGTCAGAGGGCAGATAGCCAAGGCACGAGAAACGAATGAATGCAAGGTCAGGGAGTGAAGACAGACTCTGTAAGGAAGATTGGAACGGAAAGACAAGAGAGAAACGGGCAAGCTCAGGAAGGTCAGGGCATTAAAGGACAATTTGTTGACAGGGAGAAACATGAGCATGTTTCCAGGGTGAAATAAGAAGAGAGAAAACACTGAAGATGCTGTAAAAAGAAACACTTTCCTTATCAAGGTTTCAGAGAAGAAAGGGAAGAGACAGTGGTCAAGGTTAAGAAATTGTCTTAAGCTTAAGAGAAGAAAGACGGCAGTAGATGCCATTACACTTGATCTCAGCCAGAAGGCCGAGCAGCCATGGATGCTATTTACAGTGGCAAGATAATTGAAAAACTTACGCATATAAGATTTAATCTTATTAATTTTTTTTCTCTTTTTTCCCAACAAAATGGCCAAGTATTTGTGTTCCCTTCCTCAGGGGCATCTGTGTAGTAGAAGCAGAAAGCAGGGGATTCTCGAAGACAAACTGCCCCAAGTTTCCATGTTTGAAAGCTGAAACCCACGGAGGGATTATACTAGGTCATTCCTTTGGGGAAGGGAAAGGGAGATACCAGAGTAACTTTAAATGGAGAGGCTGAAATAGAGAGGAAAAGTAATGGGATTTCCCTAAAGTAGGCAGGCATGGAAGAGTCGGCACGTCTGGGGAGAAGCCCAGATCAGGCCTCTCCAGTTTCTGAAAGTGTCTGAA
Source organism: Otolemur garnettii (assembly GCF_000181295.1). NCBI lineage: Eukaryota > Metazoa > Chordata > Mammalia > Primates > Galagidae > Otolemur > Otolemur garnettii. Next base: position 1,562,861 of record NW_003852434.1, read on the forward strand.
TGATGGCTGAAACTCCAAGGGGAATGTATTTGGGGCCATACAGGGATGCTGGACACCAGGCAGAGAAGAATTTTCTCCACCTCTCAGAGAACAAGCAGATGACAGGCACAGAATAACGGAGCTGCCTGCCTTCAGGTTGCCCCACAGGTTTAGACCTCAAGGTACCAACAGCAACCACAAGAGACAGAAGGCTCCATGGACCAGGCCCCACATGAGTTCTCCAGATCCTTGTACAACCTTAGGACAATGATATATTGAACTTCTCTCAGTCCTGGTGATTGGGAACTCAAAAGTAAGTTTAATTTGAAATATAGTTTATAAAAACAGAGAAAAATATGAAAGGGTAAAAAGTTCATATGATCTACTCCATGTCTGCCTTGAGTACTGCCCCAAAGTGTAAAGGAAGTTTGAGGAAATTCATTATAGAGAATCTTCAAATATACTTTTCAGAAAGAAAGTAAAATGTTTGCTAAGATTAATTGGAACAGAGAATGAGTGGAAAGCATGTGGAAAGATTGAATGGAGGAAAGGCTTTTGAAGTAACAGAGGAAGATTCTCACCCAGGTCAGGCAATGTCCAAGGCCCAAGGGAAACTGGAAATCAAAACCTTTTAGTGGTGTTAGTCAGACAGACTATGTGGTTGTACCCAGCAGTACTCGGCCATTCTGGCATAGAAGCATAAAAAAGGATTTGTTGAGTTTCTCCTGAGCTGGGTTTTGCTGAGAAGACACAACAGGAGAGAAAAGTGCAAAGCAAATAGAGATGCAGATGAAGGAGTGTTTTTCATCAGCTGTGATTTACCGACCAGCCTGGGAAGACAGATGGTCACAAGGAACGAGTAGCTCAGAGGGAAATGCAGAAATTAAAAGCCTGAAGTTTTCTGGGGGTGGGGAATGGATTTTAGGGCTATTTAGGTTGGATTTGGTTTGCAGTGGAAGAGCCATGCTTCATTCACTTAAGGCCCAGCCCAATAAGCTAAAGGCAGTTCTCCAAGGCTGTCCTCTAAAAGCGACTCTCAGACCTGGACCACCTCTGTCGCATAACTCTGCCCAACCTTGGAGATTCTCCCATCCAACCAAGAGAAAGGAAAGAGAGGGTGTGCAGCCCCCCATTCGCCCTTAACCATCTCAGATGGGAAGTGACACATCATGTCCACTTACATTTCTATTGACAAGGACGCAGTTTCAACCTAAATACAAAGCAAACGTAGACTTCCTGTGTCCCCAGAAAGAAGAAGTTATGTGGTGAAGATAAAAATTGACACAGCCACAGCAGTGGGAGAGAGGACATGAAGATTTCTAATATAAAACAAGTTCGTGCAAGGACAAAGTGCCCAGGAATGTTTCGAAGTTATCGGAAGGAAGATGTTTGAAAAACTAAGAGCTAAACTGTCAGATGGTTGGCTGGAGAGGATGCTGCCGTGTGCTGGCCTGTCCCCTGGGCTGTAAGCCGTCTTTGGAATTTCCTTGGCTGAAAAGAGATTCAGCTCTCCCAAGACCATGCTCCCTTCTTGGGAAGTCCCGTATCCAGTGACTAATTGATATCACTTGATAAATGCCTGGCTCCTTTGCCTCAGCTTGGAACCACTCTGAAAGGCCATCCTCCCCTCACAGGTCCTTTTGGGATCTCCATTGAGAAATCGCTTCTCCTCCTGTTCAATTCTCCTGTCTTTCTTTTGCTTCCACAAGTGATGATACCAGAATTAATCCCCAGTAAACCTCCTCTAGGCTAATCTCAAAATCTGCTTTCTGGAAAACTACTTGTAACAAAAGTCAAGATCGCCTACATAACTTGTGGTGCCCAGAGAAAACTGACACTGCAAACACCTTGTTAAAAAAAAAAAAATGAAGAACTTTAGGATGGCATCAACTAAGCGTCCGACTATGTGACGGGCCCTGCTAAGCACAGAGCTCTGGGTGACAGCCTAGGATGCACATCCAAAGCTGGCCCTGCAATAATCCACACATACTTGGAAATTTTCAGTTGCAGAAGTTTGGGGAGATGGGTCTGCTAGATCTCCCAGTGTGAATAAACAAGGCAAGAGGTCAGAACATCAGGTCTTTGACAGAGAAGGGATTCTAAAGGCTCCAGCTACATGCTTCAGCTTCACAGCTGTAGAATAGCCAAGTCTGGAAGCAAATGGCAGCCAGAAGAATGCCAGTCCCATTCATGGGCCTTTGGCCCATGAGATCTGGCAGTACAAGTTGCTGCATGGAGCAGTAGCCTTTGTCAGGAACCAAACTTCTGTCAAGACACTCATGAAGGAAGAGCATTTTGACCAACAGTTATGTGTCCTTATTACAGATGTACAGACCTTATCTCAGAAAAAAGACTGTCTATAGTACGATTAATCTTGTTCAACTGCACGTTTAGGGTCTGTTTTCTACATTGATACCGTTGTAAGAATTGCAACTCCATTTCCTCAAAGTTTTGACACCTGGAAGTATGAGGATGTCTATCTAGGCTTTGGTCCATTCATCTGATAAACCACTTCCATACAAAAGACCAGTTAATTTTTCTTAATACAAAGGGATTTCATTTTAATTACAGGATTGTATTGAAGATGGTAGATTCTTAATTATAGGGGAGATTTTGGAAATAAGCGTTGTATTTGCTCTTGAGGACATGCTTATCCCAGCTTCCTCTCTCATTTACTTTTCAGTACATCTACAATGTATTGAAATTGCAGCTTCTATGAAAATGCTAGTAAGCTAATTAACAGATCCAAAAGAGTCTGTATAACATTAGAATGTTGCCTTCCTGTATGTTGTCTATTTACATTCCAAAATTAGCACCCCTTTAAATACCTTTGCTTGGCCCAGACCACCTGTACCTTTGTGAGAGAGGGTAGGTGAGCAGCAGATTTTCCATCATTCTGAAGATGGAACGATGTGACCAACAACCAAACAACCTGTCCAAGGCCACTAATGACAGGAACTGTGGCAGTGCCTAGAATCCCAAATTTACAATTCTCTAAGCTAACATCCACTGTGTGTGCCTGGCAAACTTCAGTTTCTCCTCCACCAGAAGGGAGGGAAAAACAGTTGATCTTATTTCCACCACAAGAAAAGGCTAATTTGCTAAATATGCTACCTAAAATTCATGCAAGGTTTTTTAATTGGTACTATGGAAGTCACCCATGAGCTTAGCAGTACATGAGTGCCTATGAATTGCATTCTTGCAAAGCCTGGGGTTACGTTTAATTTTTTATTTTTAATCTGGGACACATTGACATCATGTGATCCTAATAGGATGCACTGAGAAGGCAATGCTAATTGTGTAATATTGCTGCAGAAATGATCAACGAGAATGTAATGAGAAGCAATCAGACAAATCCCAATAGACAGATGCTGTGCAAAGCAACGGGCCTGGACTTTCAAAAACGTCAGTGTCACAAAAGAGGAAAAAAGGAGGCTGGGAAAATGTTTTAAATTAAAGGAGACTAAAGAGACCTTACAAATAAATTCAAAGCATGATCCTTGAAGAGATCTTTGATTTTAAAAAAGATACTGGCAAAAAACATAGTTGAGAAAACATAGGAAGTGCTTGCAGGCTGTCTGCTCTGTAGTATATATTAATGATAAATTACATGAGAGTAGTTTTGAATAGTAATCATGAAGGAGAATTTCCTTTTTCTTATGAGATATAAGCCAAAGTATTTAAGAGTGAGGATCTCACATGACATCTGCAACAAACTCAAATGGCACAGCAAAGTAAATTGTGCAGCAAAATAAACAAATACAGAGAGAGAGAGAAATTTAATACACATTAGTATTTAATGTGTTCCGAGTTTCAATTTTGCAAAGTAAACTGCTAGAAATACATTGTGTGACAATGTGAATGTATTATATTTAACACTACTGAGCTGTCCAGTAAAAATGGCCACAATGATTTTCAAAAGAGAGACAAAAACAAGGATATAACATGGCAATAAGCACTACAGAGGCACATACAGTAGGTAGGGAGGGTAAGGAGCACCCACTCACTGGAAGGGAACATGGAAGTGTGTGCTGCAGAAGGTGGCATGGTGAGTGGGGTGGTCAGAGGATGCCTTCCTGGGAAGTGACCTTGAGTGACATTTGAGCCACATGAATAAACAAAGGGACAGTGTTCCAAGCAGAGGAAACAGCAAATGCTAGACTGAGGCAGTTCATGTCTGACATATTCTAGAGCAGCACAGAAGTCAGCATGGCTGCATCAGAGTGAGTGCGAGGAGGAGGGACTGGTGGTGAGCAGGGAAGACACCAAGGAGGAGACCAGCACAAAGGATGCAGAACCTGGACTGATTTCATCAAGTTGACTTTTACTCCAAGTGACCTGGGAAGGCTTGAGCAAAGGCAGAGGCAGGCAGAACAGACCAGAAGCTATGAAAATAATCCAAGAGAGAGATGGTGGTGGTGTAACAGGGGTGGTCGAAAAGTGTTCGGACTGAGTCGTGGCTTCACCACATAACCACGTGGTTGTTCCTTTCTGGTCTCAGGCGGCCTATGTTCCTCCCAACTTCCAAATTTATCTGTAATCTGCACAGATATACCCCTAAAATTTACCAGTTTACCACATCTCAAACCCTTTTCATTTTATTGCCCTACTTGAAAAAGTAAAAACTCCCTGACATAAAACATATCTTTAAAAACCCCAACTTTTAGTCACAATTATAATCCAGGATTAAATACTGATAGAAGTCCCATCAGTCAGAAATGTATGTCGGTGAGCTATCACTGCTAGAAAAAGCAAGCTAGACCCTTGAAATCTCCTAGGAAACATTCGTCTCGAACATGACAAAGGAAATAGAAAGTCCACACTAACATCAAACTCTGACTCGTACATAATCAAGTTCAAAAATCTAGTTCCCTCTCTCTCTTTCCCATCATTTGTTCATCAAGCATGTTGTATTCCTGACATTGTCCCTCCCAGGGAGTGATGATGGTGAGAGGAAAGCAGATTGAGTCATTTCAAAGCCATTTATATTAAATGTTTAGCTAAAAGTTAAATAATTCTAATTTAGATGGCAGCAGTCTTGGCATATTTAGAGAACCTCCCAAGACATTTAAGGAAATAACATTTTACTGTAAAAAATTGCTGGATAATTTTTATAACAACCCCTAAACCTCTGCAGTTTAACTCTACAAAGATTTATTTCTTGCATTCACATAGAGTCCCACATGTAGATATTCCTTACTGTCCCACTTTCCTGGTGATGACTCAGAGATCCAGATGTCTTCCAGGAGGTTTCTTCACCATCTCATAGTCCTCCATTGATGGACGGACAGACGAGGAAAGATGCTTTACAGACAGGTCGAGAAGTGGGAAAAATCAGTTCCATTCAGCCGCTTTAGCCAGAACTCAGTCACATGCTCACAAATAGGGCCGCAAAAGTAGATTTCTTTCCTACATAAAAGGTGAATGAAATGATGTGGTGAATAGACAATACAATGTTGTCTGCAATAATTTCATATTATAATCCTCGATCTATTTTTGTTTAAATCTATCCACATCCAAAGCACACAACTTAAGGATTCTGGCCTTACCAAGAATCATGAAGATATGCAACTCAAAATAAAATCTAAGTTTTTCTTTCTGAAATTTCCGAAGAGAAGATTTTTAAAAACCTTATTTAGTTTGTTTGGGGAACGTTTTTCCATTTCCAACACTTAATAGTTGGAGCTCTAAGTCCTCCAGCTCCTCACAAAATGCCCGCAATCTAAAACATCAGGGCTAAAAAGGAATTTCAGGGAAGGTATTTTGGAGCCCTCCTGCATGAAAACTGAAATATAAGAAGGTCTTTCACATAAGATAATGAGGAGAGGCCAAAAGACAAGAGGTTAACACAGGATCAGAATGAGATGCCCTTCAAATCAATATTCCGTTTTCTTCAAACTTATTTATGTTAAAATATTTCGCAAACCCAACATTGTAGAGAATAACATAATGAACTTCTGTGTATGGTAATATTATCAGGCTTTCACGTTTTTTGCCTGGGTAGTGAGTATGAAATAGTATCTCTGTGTTTTAATTGGCGCTTCTCTGACGAGCAGTGAAGTTGAGCATCTTTGCACATCTATGTTTGCTGTTAATGTTTCTGTTCTGTGATCTGCCAACTTTCCCCATATTTCTATTTGGCTGTATCTATTATCTTCATAAATTGTTGTACTGATAGTTGGAAGTATTTGTCTAAATTTATTTTGAAGTGAATCTAAAAGTTGCATAGCAAGTCCACCTTTTCTCTTATTCTCTGTAGTAAATCCACTCCAGCCCCAAACCCACATCCCCCACTCAGCAAAATAAAACTCTGCATACAACCAAGGCCACCCTTCTGAAGGAAGGCCTGGCAATTGCAACTCCGCATTGCTAGTAGACAGTGCAATATCAAAGCATGTCAAATGCCCCAGAGCACCTGCCTGGGAAGAAGGCTGGTGGATATCATTTTCTCTATTTTATTATATTTCCAGGGAAATGTCAATGCACCAATGATATTTCAACAGCCAATATAAGCTGGAATATAGATGTCTGTTACATGCTGACATGGAGTCAGAACCTGAACCTCAACATATTAGGGATGACTGTTCACAAAAAAAAGTGTTAGTAAAATCTAAATAGAACATCCCCATACTCCAAATGTGCATAATGCAAACGTGATTAAATTAGCAAGTGTTTATATTTTATTAATGCCATTGGAAGCCATAGTAACTCAGATTTCTGCATTCGAAAATGCAAAAAAGGCAGGTGGCTCTGAATACTTAATAAAAGCAGTTGCTCTGTCAAAGTCTCTTTCATTCTCTTTTCACATGTACAGGGACCATTTTATATTTGCTTTTCAGCACCAGCAGATAATTCAGTAACATTACTTGTCTTTAGGCCAAGTAACTTATCTGATGAGGCAACATGTACCCGGCAGATGATTGAATCACATTACCTTAGCCCTGTTGCAAGAATCCTGTTTTTAGAAGACAAGTTTCACTTTTGAAAGCAAGATTTAAGCAGATGAATAGCTGGGTCAAAAGAAAATACTTTATTCTTACAGATACTAGTCTGATTTGGCTGCCTAAGGCGACACAGGAGAACCACCCTCGCCATTCTGCCTTTGATGGTGCCATCAGGAAGAGGGATGAAACCTGGATGAAGCCAGAGTCCTTCTGTTCGCCTGTGTGCGTCAGTGTCTCTTAATAAGGAGAAAAGATAAGGACGAGCTTATTCTTAGAGGAATTTCAAGTTCCAAAAACTCCACTTAGATGTGAAAGGTACAAGGGAAGCCTGCAATTTGAACTGACAGGTGGGGGTCACTGGGCTGCTGATGTGCCTGTGAATCTCTTATTGATCTTCTGAAGCCTGAGTTTCCTTCCACAGCACTCCAGCCTCAGCACCCTCTGCCCCCTCTCCACTGAGAAGGAAGAAGGCTTGGACTCAGTGACACGGAGCCTGGAAACCCTGAGCAGGGATGGCTGTTGCCCTGGGACTCACCAGAACTCACCTTGGTGGCGTAAGGGCTGCTCCCGCTCCAGTGCTGGACTGATGCCAGCTTTATACCAGCAATCAAACAGGAAGTGCTTCAGGAGAAAAGGGACTGGAGAATCACGCAGGCTTTCACTTCACTTCTTTTCCAGAGGGTTATCTTTTTGCTTTTACCTCTGGTAAGTCAGCACTTTTATCTGTTTATACTAGTTTGCTAGGGGTGCCATAAGAAGTACCACATACTGGGTGATCGCAACAACAGAAATTCATTTTTCTCATAGTTCTGGGAACTAGAAGTCCAAGGAGTAGGTGTCAGCAGGGTGGTTTCTGCCAAGACCTCGCCCTTCAGCTTGTAGGTGGCCATCTCTCCCAGTGTCTTCCTGTGTCCCTCCCTCTCCACGCATCTGAGTCCTGAGCTTCTCCTTGTAGATGAGGACCTACCCATATGACCTCGTTTTATTGACATTACCTCTTTAAAGACCCAATCTCCAAATGTAACCACATCTTGAGGACCTCAAAGAATGAATCTTGGAAACACATAATTCAGCCCCTAATAATTTTCAAGAGACTTTTTAAATACTTCAATGTATTTTCAAGCAATGAATTTAGAACTCTATTTTATTACTGCAACATTATGAAAAGCGTTCCTCACAATTCCACTTCTTCTTACGTTTCTGACTTTTTGACTTCCTCTTCAGATTTTTTTTTTCATTCCATCCACTAAAGTTACACTAGTACCATCACACCAGGAGATCATGACAATACCCTCCCATCATGCTGACAGGAAATCAAACACACCTCTTTAATTTACTGAAATAAGTGTACTTTAAATACTCGCTGCACCATCCCTGTCGGTAAGTGCATGCCAGTCCACCAGAATACTGCAGCACCTCTGTTCCTTGGGATCAGGATACCAAACATTTTCAGCACAGTAAGTTAGCTAAAGCTAACTCTTCTGGATTCTGTTCATCATTAATTTCATTTTACTTTTCACGTTTTTTTTTTTTTTCCTTCTAGGAGTTACAAGTAAATGAAAGAATAGCTACTTATCCAGAAATCCTGAAATGGATCCATTTTTCCAGAAATTATTGTTTTCCTGAGAAGTAGAGCCCTAAGTATTTTTTAACTTAATACGCTTCTCCACCCTCACAGTTCCTACCAAGAGAAAATAAACAACTGTCATCAGGCCTCCCACTCTAACTGGATAATCTGACAACTGTATTGCAGCCAGTCTAACTAATTTAGACAACTAAACCTGACTTAGGCTCTGAATGCATCATCAGAAAAAGACAACCACAGGAAGTGTCTTAGAAAGTGCTCTGTAACTCAGCCTTAATCATGGCAAGGTAACTGGCATTTTACCTACTGACTCTGATTTAAACTTAAAGCAAAGAATAGGAAGTTCAAAAAATATCTATGAAAATTTCATTCCTCTGAGCTTTTACTATATCCTGTTTTAATTTTCTTTATAAATCATGATTCTTGGCCAAGCATGGTGGCTCATGCCTATTATCTTAGCACTCTGGGAGACCAAAGCAGGTGGATCCCTTGAACTCAGCCTCAGCAAGAGTGAGACCCCATCTCTACCAAAAATAGAAAAATTAGCTGGGCATCATGGTGGATGCCTGCAGTTTCCAGCTACTAAGAAGGCTGAAGCAAGAGGATCATTTAAGCCTAAGAGTTTCAGGTTGCTATGAGCTATGACGCCACAGAACTCTACCCAGGGTGACAGTACAACTCTGTCTCAGAAAAAAAAAAAAAAAATCATGATTTCTGCTGGAATAAAACAGTTTTCACTGTTTTCAACCTACCATTCTTTAGTAGGTTGAAGGGCTAGTAAATACCACCATTTTAAACTTCTGGGCACTTTGCCATGAAGGCCCATCAAAGCATTAACCTTAGAGAATTTGTCTCCAGATAGTCATATGCAAGACTATTTAACATATAGAAAATGTGTGTAATACAGATTTTTATAATTAACATTTTTTCTTTTCCACTTATAAGTTTATAATTTATCCCTTTCCTTTTACTTCAGATTACCCAAACATTGATTCCAGATATCTACTCAATTACTTAAATCACTTTTCTTGAAACTACTTCGTTAGAAGGTTTATGATTTGTGGCATGCTGAAAGGACCTATGAGAAATTTCTTCAAAATGAAGAAAGCCCTTAAATCCCACATTACTTAAAAAGAACATATTAAAAGAACACTATGGCATATCAATGTGGGGTTCATTCCAATAATATGGTGATAGTTCAAGATTACAAGATGTGTTTAAAATAACTGATTAGAACTTTCAAAATACCTCAAGATTTAACAAATAACCAGAATCGTGCTATAGGGTGAAAAACTGAACAGTGGTTTTTAATTACAGCTTCTTCCCCAGTTTTCCAGAGTCTGTAGGATGGGAGGGAGGACAGCTGGGAAAGAGATACAGTTTGAAAAAATGTATATATTAATCTATATGTTGTTTTCAAAATTTCAAAAAGCACCAGAAAGCAAAATTGGACAGTATTGCCTTCAGTATGAAATATGCAAAATATAGAATAAAAAGATACTTAGAGGCTATGGCTTTTAAAAAGTTGAAAAATACTACAGTAGTAAAATTTGATTAAAATCAAAATAACAACAAGGCTGCTTATTTATGGTGGGCTTGAAAATGTTAGCCAATATACAGGAGAATCTCCATAAATTAAGCACCCAAGAGAGGCTATAACATACTGGTCAACATACAGAAGGTGGTCAACATAAGGAATGAGGCCTACTGTACTGATACTACATGTGGTGCATGTTTGGTCTATAAAAATTAGGTCAACTTAAGGAGATGGTTGGTGTAGGAAGGTGGTCAACTATGGAGGCTCCACTGTATGTAAAAAGTAAATCAAGGATATACCATGTATATGAAAGTATACATATGCAATACATGTGAGCAGCAAATTTCCATTATTGCAAGTAATGTATTTGTCTACTTGACAACCCAATAAATGCTCCTGGAAAACTATTAGAACTAAAAAGAAGGCTCGGGAACACAGATAGCTAAAGTGTAAATATACCAAAAGAATTTAAAACTTGCCTTTGAAAACAATAATCAGAAAATATAAAGAAAGGAAAATACATTATTCATAGTAACAAGATAAAAAAAAACTTGAACAATTTAATTAAAAAAAAATCTAGCACTTATATTGTTTTTTTATTCAGTTAATTAAGTTCTTCTTTATTACTAGTTTGCTAAAGTTTTTTGGGGGAGCCAGGCTTGAACCCACCGCCTCCAGTATCTGGGGCCGGCGCCCTACTCCTTGAGTCACAGGTGCCACCAGCACTTATATTATTAAAACTCTACTAAAGGACTTGAATGGAGAGACCCATGTTCTTAGATGGCAAAACTTAATAATGCAAAAATTTAAGTTTTATCTTAATTTAGGAAGATGATGCAATTCCTATAAAGATGTCAGTGGAATTTGGGAAGAGAGGAGATATTGTGCATAAAATTATTTTTAAATTCCCCTGAAATAACAAACTTACTGTTTGGAGGGGCAGCACCTTAGTTCAGGCTGCTATAACAAAATGCCATAAACTCAATGGCTTATAAACAACAGAAATTTATTTCTCACAGTTCTGGAGCCTGGAAATTTGAAATTAGTATGGCCAGGTGAGGGAACTTTTTCAAGTTGCAAACTGCAAACTTCTTGTAGTTTCACGTTACAGAAAGAGGACCAGGAACCTCTTTGAAGTCTCTTTTATAAAAGCACTAATCCCATCTGTGAGGACTCCACCCTTATGACCTAAATCTCCTCCCAAAGATCCTGGGAAACTATCACCATGGGGTTAGAATTTCAACATATGAATTTTTAGAGAGATACAAATATTCAATCATAATAGGCAACTTATTTCTAAAAGAGGATAATGAGGTTGAGAATTTTCATACTAGACATTGTAATGTGTAAAAATAAAATCATAAAATAATGCACAAAACAATTCAGTCCAGGTTTAGTCAGAGAGACACAATCATACAACAGGATTTCATATATGATCAAAGTTGTAACTTAAATCAGTGTTAAGAGATTTATTAGTGAATAAACTTATTTTTGGATAACTGCATAGGCACTCCAGGGGAAAAATTCAGGTGAAGCTTTATCTTTTGCCAAAACGAGTTCCATAAGGAATGGGGAATTAAAGTAAAAAAGGAAAAAGTAGTTTATAAAAACAAAAGGCAATAAATATTTTTATGAGCTAAGAAGTTAAAAATGGTTTTTAAATGTGTCAAAAGGCTGACTGATGTTGACTTACAAATTTTTTAAGGAACAAAAAGTTTTAAAACCCTCTAAGTATATACACAATGTAAGAGAGAAGCACAAACTAGGAAAATATTTACACCAAGCATATGGCAAAACTTTAACATTCCAAGAACATTCCTCGCATATTTCTGAGGAAAAGAGAACCCTGGGCAAAGGACATAAAGAAGCAACTCCGAAAAGAAAAGGCACAAATAGAAACAGCAATCAAATGAACATACAATACCACGATCAAGACTGGGTCCTGGAGCCAGAGTGTCCAGGTCCAATCTGTGCTTTGTCAGTGTTCAAGCACATCACTCCAGGTAAGTCACTCACCTCTCTTGGCTTCCATTTTCCCACTTGTCTGTTTAGTTCGTATTTGCCCAGGCAAACTAAGGCACACTTCTACAGAACAAATAGAGATTTTAGTTTAACATGAAGTTTTTCAAGAATTCGTTTCAGAACAATTACTGATTCTAAAATATTTGATAAAATGACATTTCTTGGTACCATAATCAGCTACAATAGGGAAACATGTCAGTGTTGAAAGATAGTAATTGAGCAATAATGGGAATAGAGGTTATACATTTTTCTTGACAGAATTCTGAGATTTGAACTATGGAATCATAGTTCAGTGATGCCGTAGCCACATAATTTCACTTCTGTGTTTCTCTGCTTCTTGGATATCCATGGGAGTACCATCATGGGTGGCCGTGGGCAATGAATGCTTAAGGTGCAATCCTTGGGAAGGGGGAGATTGCCAGGAGCTAATGCAAACATCTGCTGGGTAAGCAAGCTATCTTGCACCTGATTAGACTTGGATTTGGTTGGAGCCCCTGGGGGTATATATCCCATTTCACCTAGATAAGACATTCTTTTTCAGCGTGGGGCCTCAATGCTCAATAATATGCCCAGATTGTAGGCAGAGACTCATAGGTCTATGAAGGCCTTTGTTCTGGAACCTTCTGAAGAGCTCTAACTCATTGACATTATCACACAAATTGGAATCTAGCTGACAATGCAATGATAGCTCCAGGTATTTGACAACTTCCATTCCCTATCTTAACGTGCTTAGAACACCCAATTTAAACTGGGCATGATATATATTCTTACTGTGCTGGCTGTTAAGCCCATTATATAATACATGAAAGCAAGTGAACTACTCAGATACTGGTGATTTGTGTAGGAAAGCTTGCCAGCCTTTCCTAATAGCTACTCCTTAGACAGGTTACAGTAATAAAAAATGTTTCTATGGAAGTTAGAAATGCCCTCATAGCAGGAGGTATCATTTATTAATGCTCATTACTTGCCAGGTACTAAGTTGAATGCTCTCTAGACAGGTACCTGTTTTTAAAAGTTACATATATTTATAGTCTTGAAATCAAATTGAGTTATATACCAAACTCAATTCTCGCCAAACTGAGTGGGAAATTCAATCTTAGTCATTATCGATGGGTACTTTTTTCTACCTAGAATCATCAAAAAATGTTTAAGGTTTATGAGATTTCCAGAAAATGAGGGACACCCTCTATTCTTTGGTCCATTTTATTGGTCCTATTTATTATAAACTCTCATAAAATTGTCCAGATACTGTGATCTTTTTAAAATAAGTCGTTCTAGCATTTCTGTGTGAAGCTTGGTTGCAGGGATGCTGTGAGACTGGGAGGCCGGGTGTGTGGTCCAGCCTGTAGGGAGCACCAGGGCCATGCCACCTCTGGTCCCTGCCACAAATCTGGACTTCCGTTCCTCTTGGTTCACTGAGCCCTTCACAGTCTGACCCTTCACAGTCTCCTTCTTGGTACTTCTGTTTTCCCTGCCTTCCTCTAGTATATTTCCCGCAACAAACTCAGTTTTACCCACATATAAGAAAAGCCATAAACAGAAATTACATTCATGCCGCACCCCACCTTCTATACCAAAATAGAGGAATTTGATTTAGAATACCTTGGGGAAAACAAGGACATAGAAGAAGGAAGGAAAGGGAAGGAAGGGGAGGAGAAGGGAAAAAAGAAAGAAATAAAACAATAATATTCTATTTCTGCTGTTTTCTAAACCTTAAAGACAATGAAATATAATTGAACATCTTTATGCCATACATAATATTATCACATTTAAACCTCACGGCAGCCCTGTGAAGGAGGCATTATTTTTATTCTCATTTTACAGATGAGCAAACTAAGGTTAAGTAGTTTAAGCATCACCTCAAGGCCATAGAGCTAGTAAATGGTGAAGCCCGGAATGAAACCTAGACCATCTAAATCTAGAACTCGTGTGATTAACCACTGCAAGTGGGGCCTCCGTAGCAGAAGCAAGGTGCAATTCTTTGAATACTACATTGCATGAGAAACATCACACTGTTTGACCACCGCCTTGTATCTAATAACACGCCAGCTCCTAGAAGGTAGTTAAGAAACCCCAATTCAGAAACAAACAGTAGCTTCTCAACTATAATTCATTTTTCCTAAAATATATTTTTCCTCAATACAATTCCCCAAACGGCATACCCAAAATGATACTTTGTCAAAGAATGACCTAACGATATTCAAGTTTGTATGACAAATCTTTTCTGGAAAGTCCAGCACTTTTAAAGTCATCAACTACTAAAGGTCAAAAGATTGTCTTGTAAATTCATTTTAGTAGCTGAAAGGAGCACCCCAAAAAGATCATTTGCCAAGTTCACTGTAAAAATCTGGGCAGAATGGAAACAGAACTGAACTCGAAGCTATGTTTACCTGTGAGCTATTTAAGGAAGTGAGAATTTTGTTTATCACAATGAGAGAGAAAGATAGGGAATAGTGCCAGGCTTATAGCGGCTGTGCCTTTTATTCTCCCTTTTAACTAATAAGTACTCATCTTTTGAAAGAACTAAAATGAAACGATAATTTTACATAGAAGAGAAAAGGTAAAGACGAAGAAAAAAAAAATTATCTGTGTTCTTTGAGTTTTCTATGTACTCTCTTGGAAGAAAGCCAGCAAATAGCATAAGTTTATGCTGTTCATTAGTTGTAACTCCTTTCCGTAAATTCAGTTCCGCTCTGGGAGAGAAAATTCTTTTCCTCTGGGCTCTACTGAGACCTCTGTGATTTTTCCAGATGGCACCGGACAAAATTTTATTGTCATTTCAGTGTCTGCTTCTGATTGATGAACAAAGACTGGAATTGTTAACGTAGGCAATCCACAAAGCATTTTCTACAAATTTCTCAGAGATTCTTCCTACATATTCCAACAGTTGCTCTGTCACACACATCCAGTGTGCCAAATGCATCCAGACTGGCTTCTGCCCGTACTGCGCAGCGCTCATGTCAAAGTGCTTAGCAACTTCCCTAACGCCGCTTACATTTTAATTCTGCTTTAGCATTTCTCACAGATGGAGGCCAAGTACAAAACGTTAACAGGGATTACTGACTTTCGAGACTCCTGTTGGCCTGAAGTCTAAATATATGCCAAGGAAGAAATTAGTAATACTCTACCCTTTAAGAAAGAATTGTTTCTTCTTGTTGTTGTTGTTTGGGTTTTGTTGTTTATTGTGCTATTCACCTAGGTTGAGAGAATTCCCTCTAACTCTGTTGTTGTTGTTAAATAAATGCTTATAAAATACTTAACACACCAACAGTAAACACAGCTCGTAGAGGCGACATTCTATAGTGATGGAGTTAACAGAACTGGTAGCTCTGAGTAACAAAACCAGGGCTGCCATGTTTCAGCACTGATCTTTAATTATACCAGGCAGGCTACTATAAAGACAAAATATTAGATGATAACAGCCACCAGTCAAGAACTGCTACAAGGGTCATGATTTTTATGCAGTTCATTGTTAATTTTGGATATTTATTTATATCTTTAACATCTGTTATATATGTGTGTATATATATACATATATATACTATAATGCACAACAAAGCACAAATAATAGATCGTAGTTCTGGTATCTATTTTCAATCTGTATCAAAAGGTGACTGGAGGAATCCTTTAAGATTAAGAATTCAGACACTGATATGTCCATATGTGATCCAGTTGTAGATAAGGATGTGGACGTGGGTACGGATACAGAAATGTGAACATAAGGTTGCTTGTCCACAGCATTTTGCTAAACTTCTCCTCTTTCTCATGGCTCTCACTCATTGACCCCAGACCCTATTGTTGGAATGATTATTTCTTTGCCCCTCTCTGACTGCAGTTTCTCAAATTTTACTCCCCACCTCCAAAGGTGCTTGAGTTCTTTTTCTAGAATATTCTGGTTATGACTATTACCCACAAATCAACTTCCCGCTCTCTCTGTCTTTCTTCTTTCTCTCTGCTCTGTGATGAAATTATGACAGGCCAACATTGGCACAATGTAGTAAGTGTCCGAACACCCCAAAATGATGTCCCCTACTGAAAACTAGAGAATCTAATGTTTAAAAGTTGCACTGGTCCTAAAAGTTGAAGGTCCTGGGTTTTTATTACTTAACTACTTCATATTTACCTTTGTAGGCTACCTGGGCTAACATGTATTTTTATTTGTTGTTATTTAAGATAAAAAAATTAAAGACATTACATCTACCTCCATGTAAACTGGGACTTCACTATTGCTAATACTTTTTCCAGTTCTAAGAAAACAGCAAATTGGGAATTCACTGCCTCTGTCTTTATACCAAGCATTAAAGAAACAAGTACAAGAGAAATGGCAGTGGTTTGCTTTCATTCCAACAGTTAAAATCCCATTGCCCTGCCCCTCATGAGCTGTTTCAGTTTCTGAATGTAACTTTTTGAACAATTCAATTCACAATGTCCAAATATTGTGCAAAGCATAGTGCTCGGGGCTTGGAAAGACAGATAGTAAGACTTAGTTCTTTCCCTTAAGATCGGTCTAACAAGAAGATGTATAAATAATAAAGGAAAATTCATTTATCTTAGAAAAACTAATGTGGAGGAGAGGATCTCATAGAAATGGAGATTGTATTTTATTATGTATGGTCACATTTACAAAAGTCAAATTCTTATTTACAACTTCTTTAAGATTTTGCTACAACCCAATTCATCCTTGTTATTCTGCCCTACTTTTTTTTATCCAGTAATATTTATTCCTTCAAATACATGTATACTTTATAACAATTATTTATTATGCTTACTGTTTATTGTCTTCATCTGCTAAAATACAAGCTCCTCTAGGGCCGGGATTTATTTGTTCACTGATGTAACCCAAGAGCCTATGACCCTACCTGCAGATTGTAGGTGTTGAATAAAACAAAAATTTATTCAACTAAACTGTTTTTGTTAAACAGTTGAATGAGTGAATGCTTTCTGATTTGGATTAGATTATACCTGTGTGTGTGTGTGTGTCCTATCTCTATCATATGTATATTTAATGAATATGTTTTGTATTTGTTCAAGGACCATCATAAGTCCTATATGATTCTGTATTACATACAAAACTAGTTAATTTGTTGCCTGGTTGAGATTTTCTCAGACATTAGATGACTGAGGAGAGGTATATCAAAAGGATAAAAATGAAATTTAAGTGAATAAAAATGAAATTTAAGTGAATTTAAATGAAATTCAGACTGGGCATGTTGGCTCACAGCCGTAATACCAGCATTTGGGGAGGCTAAGGATCACTTGAGCCAGCAGTTCTAGACCAGCCTAGGCAACATAGTGAGACCCCAACTCTACAAAAAATAAAAAATTAGCCAGGCCTGGTAATTTTTTACATGGCTCACCTGCAGTCCTAGTTACCCAGGATGCTTAGATGGGAAGAATCACTTGAACCCAGGAGTTTGAGGTTTCAGTAAGCTGTAATTGCACCGCGCACTCTAGCCTAGGTGACAGTGACACTGTCTCAAAAAAAAGAATTATTTTAAGATAATTAAATTATAAATTTTTTCATATGTATATTATATGGAATCAGTGAATTAGGTTTAAATAAGGGAAAATTTGACTTAGCTAGTAAAATTAATTTAAATGGGAATAGAACTGGGTATCCATTGTTGCAGATTTATAATAATTTTATAATAGTTTTATAATAATTTTATAAAATAGCTGGTCACTTAGTAGTTATGATTTTCTAAGTAGAGTTTAAATTACCCCCTAAATGTGGTACCTTAAAGTCTATTTTCATAAAAATTTGGATTATGGAATTTCGGAGTTAGTGAGTAGTTTGGGGTACTTGTAACTTGGCAAGTTTTTCAGAAGTCAAATGTCTAAATTCTATTTTTCACATCTTACTCTTTAAATATACACTTGACCCTTGAATAATGTAGGGGCCAAGGGTGCTGATCCCTACCCAGCACAATCAAGAATTTTGACTCCCCCAAAACTTAACTACCAATAGCCTACTATTGACCAGAAGTCTTACCAATAACATTAACAGTCAATAAACACATAGTTTGTAAGTTATATGTATTATATGCCATGTTCTTACAACAAATTAGAGGAAAAAAAATGTTTTTAAGAAAATCACAGGAGAGAAAATACATTTACTGTTCATTAATTAGAAGTGGGTCATCAAAAAGGCCTCCATCTTCATCATCTTCACATTGAGTATGCTGAATTGGGGGAGGAAGAAGAGAGGTGGGTCTTGATGTCTCAGCAGTGGCAAAGGCAGAGAGGCAGAAGGGGAGACAGGAGAGGCAGGCACATTTGGGGTACCTCTCATTGAAAAAGATCTGTGTTAAGTGGATCCAAATAGTTCCGTGCTATGTCGTTCATGGGTCAATTGTTCTAGTGATCTGAATAGCTTTTATCTTCTTTGAATTAATTCTCCATAAGTAGATAGTGGGTTCTTTGGTTCCTGTTTTCTAGATTGAATAGATTTTATCTTCTTTAAATGAATTCTCCATGAGTAGAAAGTGAGTTATGTGGTTCTTGTTTTCTACTGGTTAGTTTGGTTATTTCATTCATTTGTTTTGACTTTCCTTTTGTTTTAAGGAAAACTAATATAAAATAACTCTCACTAGTAATTAGTGTGCCCACATGCAGAGGTAGGATGGGGATTGTCAAACTCCACTGTGCTTGAGAATTTACTGAGGCGCTCAATCAAAGGCAGATTCCTAGGCACTGCTCCCAGAGAATCTTACCCAGTATGTCTGAAGAAAGCTCTAGAAATCTAAATTTATAACAAGCTCCCCAAATGCTTCAAATAACATGTTGGGAAATACTAGTATAACTAAGAAAACATAGATCTGAAACTCAATATCCCGGATTTATATTGGTTTTATTTTACTTAGATGAAGTAAATTATAATTTTTAGTTGGCATACCCCAAACTTCTCAATATACATATTTATGTTGGCTGGCATATTTCATTTACTTAGCAGTCAATTATTTTTATATCATGATGTAGTGCAAAAAACATGAGCGTATGGAGGAGCTTTGTTTGAATCTCAGTCCTGTTGTTTAATTTAATTTAATTAGATTGATTGTGACAATCACTTCACAGTGTATACATATAACCAAACATCGCACATACAACAGGTACACGATATACATCAAATATGTACATTTATGAATTATACCTCAATAAAGCTAAAGAAATCTATGTAGATATGTACAAAGAGGGTGTACATTGAGTAGCACAAATTAATTAGATTATGCTGGGTTTTTAAACTACTATTTGTATGATATTGTTAAAACTTTTAAAATCGCTTTCTGGCTGCTAGGCTTAGCACCTGGATTGTATATTGGACTGTGGCCAAACCTGTTGTCTACAGCACTGCCTTGCCTAGTGGTCCCCAACCATTCCCAGTTTCATCCCACCTACAACCCACTTTTACCTGAAATTGACAGCTACGAGTGCTACTGCAGAGTGTTGAAGTCATATTTCTAATACCTCAGAACATTCTGAAAAGTAATCCAACATATTCAAGAAGCACAATACTTCCCTTGGAATTCTCTTGCAAAAAAAAAAAAGAGATAATATACTAAGACTCCTGATAAATTGTTCACTAATAATTTAAGAAATAAAAAATACATTAAACATTTGTACCACCCTAAGTGCTTAAAAGTCTGTGAATTTACTGAGACTACTCCCTGCAGTAGATACTCTTATTCTCATTTTTAAATGAAGAAATAGCTTAGAGAATTTCATTAATTTGTCTTTTTCACTATTAGTAAGGGAATAGGAAAGGATTCAAATCCAGATCTCTGAAGTGGGTTGAAAGCTCATGCTTTTTACCCCTGGGTACAGCAAATGCTCTTGATAAAATACTTTAGTGTGTCACAAATCAATCACTCACTGCACCCTTGCATTTTAGGGTATTACTGAAGCTGAAGAGAGAAAACCAGGTTTTCCCTGCACCCAACTCCGCTTCCCTCCCGTCCCTCTTCCTACGTTGTCACACCATTTCCACCGCTCTGCAGTGTAGGAGGTGCCGCGTCTTTACATGTTTGTTGGTCATTTGCATTTGTTCTATGAATTGTTTTATGTCTCTTTTGCCATTTACTCAATTTAGTTGTTCACCTTTTCCTTATCCATTTGTAAGAGCTTATAGTACATTGTAGAAAAAAGCCTGTCATGTAGATTACAAAAATATTTCCTCAACTCTTCCTATACCCTTGGCCTGCAAAAATGTTAATTATTATATAGTCAAATACAGGGTGTCCATAAAGTTTATGTGCAATTTTAAATAGTCACTAAAATTTTTATTCTCTGACTTTTTTTACATTTTTTAACATTGATCTCTGTTTATTTTTGTTCATGGCAGGTGGTGTAAGTCCAATTCCACTCTCTTCCAGATGGATAAACAATTATGCCACCATTATTCATGATGTATATACCCTCATCCCCACAGATTGAAACACACACATGTGCACAGACACACACAAACACAAGGCTCATACACACGCCTTTGAACAGTATTGTTTTTAGTAGAAACCAACTAGTTCATCTGACATTGTGTCGTGAAGTACAACTTTCAAGCTGAAGTTCTGGTGGAAGGAGAGTTCCTTGTGAACCCGGGTGATTTTTTTGCTGGCAGAAACTGGTATCCAAATGATTTCGTTGAATAACAAAAGGTGAAAATTCAATTTCCCTTAATTTATAAATTCAATCTACTGATTTCCATAAGAACCTAGGCTGCTTGGAGAGAAACATTTTGACTACTCAAGAGTTCAAGCACTGAACAAAAATGTTTGAAACACATACCACCACATACCTACCAGAAAGGCAAAAATCCAAAACACCAGCAATACCAAATGCTGGAGAGGATATGGGATGACAGGAACACTCATCGCTGGTGGAAAGGCACAATGGCACGCCCACTTTGAAAGACAGTTTGGCAGTCTCTTACAAAACTAAACAGTCTTTCACAATATAATCCACCAATCGTAGCCTTGGGGTGACCTAAATGAGTTGAAAATTTGTGTTCCCACAAAACCCTGCTCATGGTATTTCTAGCAACTTTATTCATAACTGCAACCCCGTGGAAGCCCCAGAAAGCCCTTTATAGGTAAGGGGATTCACCGTGATACAGCCCTATGATGAAATACTGTTGAGTGCTGCAAAGAAATGCAAGGCCATGACACACTCAGAGAAAATTTAAATGT
The DNA here is from genome assembly GCF_000181295.1 of Otolemur garnettii. Lineage (NCBI taxonomy): Eukaryota > Metazoa > Chordata > Mammalia > Primates > Galagidae > Otolemur > Otolemur garnettii. Next base: position 1,584,107 of record NW_003852434.1, read on the forward strand.
ACATCACTCAGGGAAAGAAGCCAATCTTACAAGACTACAAACTGTCTGACTTCAGTTCTATAACATTCTGGAAAAGGCCAAACTATGGAGATAACAAAAAGATTAGTGGCTGACAGTGGTTGAGGTGAGAGAGATGAACAGGCAGAGCACAGGGGATTTTTAGGACAATGAAGCTGTTTCTAAAGATACCAAAATGGCGGATGCATGTCATTGTGCATCTGTCCATGGCACGAAGGTCACCGTAACAGACCATAATGCAAACTTGGCTCTAGGTGATAACCATGTGTCATTGGAGATGTACTGCTTGTAACAAATGAAGCTCGCTGATGTGGGATGTTGACCCATGGGGGAGATTTTTCATGTGTGGGGCTAGGAGCTATATGGGAAATCTCTATACTTTCTGTTCAGTTTTGCTGGGAACCTAAAACAACTCTAAAAAATAAAGTCTAATTAAAAAGAAAAAACATATATATATAGAGAGAGAGAGAGAGATGTACTGCAGAAGGATAAATTTGAAACTTTAGTTTTGTTTTTGAAATAGGAACACATAGACCAAATTTACATTGATAAGAAGGGAAGGAAATTAACATTTGTTAAAAATCTATTCATATATAACTCTCGGTTTTTCTTTTATAACTTTTAGTTATAAAAGTTATAACTATAAGTCCAAAATTAATACAAAATAAAACGTTTTTAAAAATCTCCGACACCTTGGGCAATGTGTATAATAACCCTGTACCATAGCTGTTATTCTCAGTTTCCAAAGGCAGACGTGGAGGCCCAGAATAGTTAAATAGCGTGCCTAAGGCCTGCTAGAAAAAGGCTAATCCAGAAGTTCAGCTATTATGTCTGCCAAGGTTCCCCCTCTCCCCAGTAGACCGCGCTGAGTACTCACAGCACCACTGTGGACATGGAGACAGGCACTGGTGTGGGAAATTGCGTAGGAAGGCGTAGGAAGCTGGAATTTCGGTTTCGTGCCTATCTTTTGTTCACCCACAGAGCTAGCTGATCAATAGAAATGAAAGGATTCCTTAGTGTTTCTAGAATTCCATTGACTATTGGACAGACATTAACATACAGCCACCACACCTTGAACCCCAGAAAGCATAAGTGAAAACCAAGATGTTCTCTGAAGATAAAACAGGTCTATCGGTCTTTTCAAAAGCATCGAGTACAAAGACTTGTATGTGAAGGATGACAAAATTAATATGAAAATCTTCTACTTGTTTTGTCTGTAAAGTGAAAGCAGTTTCTTTCATTTTCTTTGATATTTTTTATCTATTTATGCAGAATAGGAGATACGTTGACTGTAGGCTCTTCATCAAAAAGAGCTCAATTCGAAGAGCATCTTTCTTGGCAACCATTAACTGGCAGCGTTTGATCTCTCCCTGCGTTCTTTCTTCTGTTACTCCCAAATTCATCCCTCGGTCTTTACAACTTAAATTTATTCATTCAAATACTGTTCAGGGAGCACCTGTTGAGCTCCAAGCACTATGATTTCATGTTTCCTAAAATAACCATGAAGCTCCTTCCTGTCTCTGACAGTCTGAATGATGTCATGACCTCTCTGAGTTTTTAAATGGTTAATAACAAAGAAGAAGAGAATTCAGCAAATGAAGCTCTCCTAACATCTGAGAATGTTAAAACGATTAGCAGTGAGCATTTCAAGAAATCTCCCTTATTTCAGTAGCAGCTTCATAACAGATGAGTCGATTGTCACTGAAGTCACAATAGGTTTCTTGAAGACTCCAGTGAGTAGAGCAAGGATGCATTCTTGCATGGAGGAAGATCCCCAGGAAGGTTCCTCTCCCTGTATTGGGTATAAAAGCCAACAATGGTTACGGTCCCTTACATGATGTGGGTGCTCACAAAATTAGAGTCAGCCACAGCACCCAGCTAGTTTTTCTATTTTTAGTAGAGACAGGATCTTGCTCTTACTCAGGCTGGTCTGATACTCCTGAGCTCAAGCAATCCACCTAACTTAGTCTCCCAGAGTGCTGGGATTACAGCTGAAGTTGCTGTGAGCTGTGATGTCACAGCACTCAAGTCTGGGGCAACAGAGTAAGACTCTGTCTCAAAAAAAAAAAAAAATTAGAGTCAGAATGTTACAGCTGAAAGCGAACTTTGCCATCAAAGTAGCTGATTATGATTGACATTCATCCGTCTTGAAAATACATGACAGAAAACATTGGCAAAACAAATTTTTGCCCAGCTATTACCCTCAGAGTAAAAACCTGCTTCTTAGGGCACAAAGCAATAATTTTCAGGATACTCAGACAATTTAGAAAATGCTGCCTTGTCATTTCGTTATTCATTAACTATTTGTGCAGGCCTGGCATCACTCTGCGAATTTAGGGGAGTGCTTTCAAACACATTTCCTCACAGGAGAAGGTTGACTTTTTATTCAGTGTTACGTCTCTCCATCTACCTGAAATCACATCTGTGAAAAATCTTTTATTCCATTAATCTTTTACTTCGCTAATTCTTGAGCTCCATGACCTTCCCCCAAAGCCTTGTGTTGCACCCAGTACAACTAACATATTGTTCTAAGTCAACCATAAAACAGAATCAGAATGAGATGAAGAGCTCCGTCGACTTGGGGGAGTCACGTGAGTTTTCCAATAAATGGAAAAGCAAGAGCATGACGGAAGATGAAAGGCCAGAGCTTCATTTTCTATGCCCGGAGCCCAAAGACTAAATGTGAAATGTCGTGAAATTCATCACACGTAGTATGTTACTTATTATTTTAGTAACACAAAGGCAGCTAATTTCATCTCATGGTTTCTAATGTCAAGCTGAAAAAGATGCATGCTAAATGCTAATCAGAGAGAAACAAGTCTGCCAGCCAGGAGTTTAGAGCCAGTTCCTTCCTTCAGTTAGAGGAAGATCAGAAGACTCTATGGCCCCCACTCCCAATCCTGATGTATTTAAAGTGTGCTCTAGAACACAAATATTTGTTTGAAAGGTTCCACGCAGGAGGTGCCTCGAAGTCAATGTATGTGATTATATTTTAGGCTGCTATATTTAAAAAAAAATTTTTGTTGTTTAAATATGTTCTGGCCTTTAGCCTCTAATTATAAGATAATCTGAGTATTTTATTCAATAGCACCTTCCCTGAGCTAGGCATTGTTCTAAGAGTTTTGATATTAACTCAGTTACACCCCACAGCACCCTAATGTACAAGTACTAGTATCACGCTTCCCATTCAAAATGAAGAAATTGAACCACTGTGAGTGTAAGCAGTCTGCCCAAAGCCACAGAGCTCAGAAATGACACAGGAGCTCAAGAAGGCTGGTCCAGAGGCCAAGCCATGCTGACTCCTTCATGAGCTTTGTGTATCACAGATGCAACTCTCCGTCTGTAATCTACCATGCGTGGAGTGCTGCTGTGGCAGGCGCTGTGCTAGGCTCTGTACACGGCTGATGCCATTTTACACCGATCAACCTTCTGAGATAAATACTCCTTTTTACTGATGAGGAAGCAGGCGGGGAGCATACTGCTTTGTTTATTGTCACACTGCCTCACAGATAGGGTTGACACCTGTCCTTAAGTCTGTCTGTGCCCAAAGCCTACAATGCAACAACTTCATGAAAGTATTTTGCTACTAATTGTAGAGGAATGGACACTCTGCTTGCAAAGGACAGTTATTGACTCTTACCACATTAAAAGGGAACGCTGAGAACAGGACAGTCTCCTGGCAAACCTAGAGACGTTTTGTGACTTGGGGGCAATCCCCCAAGTAACTCAGTGTTCCGGAATAAGAGAAGATCAGTCCTTCACTAGTAATGTGTTAAACATTGATGCTTAGTAGTTCTTCATGGGGGTTGTGGGGAAAGAGCACATGAGGAAAGAGCCCGTGGCAACCCTTAGGCATGCAGCCCTGGTGTGTAATGGCCTTAACTCTCCACACCTGTTGTGTATGTCATTCCTGTAACTCTCCACACCTATAACCTTAGTAAATAGCCATTGCCAACGGGGCTCTGAGCTACCCTGCACTCAAGGTTAGCCCGCCTCCTGCAAGCTTGTACTTCTAATCCGGGTCACACCTGGTTCCTTCCTGCAGTGACCAAGACCAGGGCCTTAGGGGTCACGACAACTAATCTTCAAGAAAGGAGCAAAGGAATCCTTTGATAAGCTATGAAAGGATGGGGAAAATGCCCAAATTTTAGCCAGGCATCCTCAAACGACAGCCCGCGGGCCACATGCGGCCCACCTAGGACATTTATCCAGCCCACGGGGTGTTTTTCCCACCTCTGCCTGTCCTGCTTAGCAGCTGACTCATCCCGGGGGCCCGCAGTCCAGCCCTCCAATGGTCTGAGGGACAGTGAACTGGCCCCCTGTTTAAAAAGCATGAGGACCCCCAGGCTAACTGTACTTTTATTTTATTGGGCTCAACAAAGAAGTAATTATAGAACCAGAAAGTCTTCAAGATGATCTGAGCCCCAGTCTCCTCCTCTTACTGATGAGGACTGAGGCCCACCACTCCCTGCTCCAGCTTTGGGCCAGGATTCCAAGGCACTTTTTTCAGAAGGGCACATCCCAATTGGTATGGTAATTTGTATTGTAAGTGGATACCACTGTTACCTATTCCTGAGATACTTTTGTTATCCCCCCGCCCCCCCCCAAGAGCTCAGCCAGCTGGTCTCCTTTCTTTGCTGAAATTGTCTTTTTTAGCTGTATTATAATTACTCAAAGGTCACTCTATCGCAGATTGTTGAAACATTTCTAAGAATTGGACAAATATTTACATTTGCATTGTTTCCTGTTTTCTGATGTATCCTCCTGCATTTTTCAAAAAATTCATTTGTAGTCCCATTCCTCTTCAAGGATTTTATTTTATTTTAAAAAGAAAAGCATATAAATTTACCATGCTTTTAGTTGTGATTTTTAATTCAACAAAAAGAAGAAAAGAGCTCTGAACTTGAGAACATCACCCTTTCTCCCCCGGGCCTTGTGTGAGCTGAGCTCCTTTCTGCGCCAGTTCCCAGCAAACCTCTCAAGTCTCCACTTCCTTCGTGAATTCTTTCCGAGTCTGAGGTTGTTGCATCCCCGTTCCAAATCTTTTCTGGGCCACCTGCCATGTTCTTCCACACCTTGACCCAGCGTTCTTGCCTAGGTGGGGAAAGCGGATGCAGGCAGCAGCCCACTGCTTTTCTTGGCCTGGAGATTCCTCTAATCCTTCAGAGGTAAAGAAGGTGAGAAACACTCTGCACCAACAGCAGCAAATCCAGCACAACTGTACTGGGAGGGTCAATGCGCCCAGCTCAACTGCCTGATCGCTGACCTGATTTTCTTTCAGGTGTTGAGGGGTATAGACCAGCGCCCTTGATGGGCAACGTGCCTTATTACGAATGCACCAGGGGAGTTTCTGTTTATAGTCTGGGGAATCACAGGAGGTAGGTGGAGTTTCACAGAGAACTTATTTAGGATTCAGAACCTAGAGGGAGGGGGTGACGTTGGGAAAGAGGGTAGGTGGGTAAACAGGAGGAATTTCTCAGGGCAAGGGATGCAGTTATTAAGGTTTCCAGAGTGTCCTAAACAGATGGGGGTAGATGAGGGGGTAGATGAGGGGGAGGGAGGTTACAAAGGGGAAGCGGGAAGCTGGAGCTCGAGAGCACCTGTCTCCATTTGAGGCTAAGGAAAATGAAGGTCCCACCTGCTGTTGGGTCTGGGGTAGACCTGAAATGCTGGCTGGGCCCCACAGCGTCTCCCACAGGGGGGCCACCGTCTCAGCGGGCACTAGCCCCACTCCTGCCCACACTGCAGGGGGGAGTGGAGGTGGAGGGCGGAGGGCATGAGAGAGTCTGTTCCTTTTGGCATTTGCTAAGTGAACTTGGATTCACAGGACTCTCTGTCTCCAGTATGTCTCTGACTGCCTGAAGGAGGATGGGCAGGGCCATCAATCAGACACTTTGGCACTCGTCAAAGTCACAAATTACCAGCAAAGTGCCTCCCAAGAGGAGCCTCGCGTTCGCTCTGCAGAGGTGGACCCGTTTAGGAGATGTGAACTGAAGTAACCTTGCAAGATAAAGTTCTCACACATAACAGGCATTTGATCATTTTCTTCTTTTTAAAACTTCAGGGACATTTTTTTTCTCCATCTTCACATGTTCTTGCCTATTACTAAGAAAGTGAGACTTTTGAAATGTCATTGTCAGCATTTTCAGGCTATGATTTTCCTGTCTCATTAACAAAGGCCTCTTGTACTTTCCCTCCCTGCCTTCAGAAAGGTGAGAGCTCTTGATTTATTCTTGATGTTCACATGCAGCTTCCAACCTCAGCCTCCCACTGCTGACTTTCTGAACTTGACCTTGAGATAGTCTGGAATCTGGTTTGTCTATTTAGACGAGCCCGAGACAACACTGCCCTTTGTTGTGCTGGTCTTGTCAAGAGCACGGATATATGAACTAGAAATTTTCTCCTGGACCCGTAACTCTTACCTTGAAAGCACCCCTCCTTCACTGTTCAGAACTGAACACCATATTCTTGCTTTAGTTTGGAGCCAAGAAGGAAAGAATAGTCAAACAGCACAAATGTCAACTCAAACTAGTGTCTGGAACCCTTAAAGGGAATAGCAGCCCCCTTCCTGGGGTACTTGCTGTGTCAAATCAATGACATGAAAATGTAAGAAATATTATCTCATCCTCACTACACCGTGATGTTTTAGCCCATTTTACTGATGAAAAATTACAGCTCATAGAGTGTATGTTGCTCAATTTCACACACATAATCTATGAGGAGCAAGATTCAAGTCTACAATTGTTTCATTCCAAAGCTTTTAACTGCATAACGCATGATCCTGCCGCATGTAGAGTGCAGTTAAATAACACAGGAAGACAATTTCATAGTAAAATGTGACCTTTCCTCACACAGCGATGCCTTCTTTCAGAGGAGAGAAATTAAAATATGAATTGTCAAGATTTCACCATTTGTTGAATAAGCCTATTGGATTCAAGAACTACATTAAATAGTGTTTGGAGCTCAGTCACTTCTTGGTGTTATATAAATATTTCAAAGTGGTGTCAAGAGATGTGGTTACTGAAGGCTTTTCTCTTCAAAAAAGAATTCAAACTCTTTTTTTTT
>NW_003852434.1:1591403-1594698 GCF_000181295.1 Otolemur garnettii
ATGTGGCCAGTGCCCTCCCCACTGAGCTGCGGGCACCACCCCAACTAAATTCTTACTTTTACCCTGTTTGGCTTGGTCTCTATGGGAAATGCGGAAACTAAGGCAAAGGTTCTGGCTCTGTGTAGGCAGCTGTGTGCCCTGCCATCTTTGCCCAACCCTCGGCTTCTAGCAACGTCTGCGTGAATGTGTCCGCGTGAGCATGTCACAGAATTGACAGGAGAAAGGGCGAGTCATCTCTCAGCAGCTGCCAAGCATCAGGCAAGGTAGCTTCTCAGATGTTCTAAGCAGCGGAACCAGAATTCCAATGTAGGATTATCTGTTGTCAAATAGAAGAGGAAGGAAATACAAAATAAGATTCATGAAATATGCTTTTAGATCACTTTTTATACAGAGTTTTTAGAATGCAAAAGCTATAATATCAGACAAGATTTTATATACCGTACTGTTAAGTTTGTTTTTCATAAGGAAGTCACACTTCATTGTTTTTAATTCATTGCCTTGCTTTCAAATATAATGCTTTGCTTTTAAAGCTCTGGAGACCCTTGTTTAAACTTAAAGAGTTTACTTGAAACATGAGCATAATACTTGAAGCCTGGCACTGAATATTACAAATTGAAAACACCACCAAAGATGTTGTTATAACCAGCCTGTTTGTTTGGGGGCACGGTCGACATTTATAAATCCCTTGCTGCTAAAAAGAAATGCTGCTTTATATGAAAACATTAAAATATGTGCAAGAGAGATCTCCTCTCTTGCTGTCTATTGCCAGTAAATGAAGGCCTCTGTTCATTCATGTTGCGCTTGATAGCTGAGGAAAAAATTATTCCTGTCCAAACCTCAAGCACACAGGGACAAAATAATTGCCAGTTTCCAGAACAAAAGAGCAGTTTGAAACCATCTGTTTGATAGTGGACTTGTTACATCAAAGAGTTCCTACTGGACACATTTCTAAACGAGACAAAGGCAGCAGAAGGAGCTAGGAAGTGTGTATTTTATGTTACTGCGTCATTCCAAAACGTGTCGCCAGGATTCTGAAAGTAACAAAAGCTGATTTTCTGTCCCCTTTTTTAATGTATGTTCTGTTAAAAGAGGAAGCAATTGTGCTGTTCCTAAGACTATTTCTTTTGAATTCTCTTCAGCTTTATCATGCCTGAATTTAATAATAAATGTGGCAAGAGAAAAAGGTCCAGGCCCAAAGGCATGAGGACAGAGTTTTAATCCCAATTCCTTATGAAGTTTCACATTGTAAGTCTCATGTGGCCCTCAGATGTCACAACACCACCTGCATACACACCACCTGGGTGTCTCCCAGCTTCTTTCCTTATCAAAGTGGGTTAGTCCCTGTGGATTCAGTTTGATTTTTTTTAAACCTGTGATTTTTAAATCAGAGGTTCTTCCTGCTCAACTCAGGAAATGGTCCTGAGAAGTGGAATTAGTAAATAGCAATATTTTTCATGGTAGTTTCTTGTGGAGTACATCATTCCCAGCTCACCTGACTCCATGGAGTCCAGAAGATGCAACTAAAGAATTATGTCCTGGGGCAGCACCTGTGGCTCAAAGGACTAGGGCGCCAGCCCCATCTGCCAGAGGTGGCAGGTTCAAACCCAGCCCCAGCCAAAAACTGCAAAAAAAAAAAAAGAATTATGTCCTGCAGTAAACTACATTTAGGAAACCAGGGGGTGACGTTGGGAAAGAGGGTAGGTGGGTAAACAGGAGGAATTTCTCAGGGCAAGGGATGCAGTTATTAAGGTTTCCAGAGTGTCCTAAACAGATGGGGGTAGATGAGGGGGTAGATGAGGGGGAGGGAGGTTACAAAGGGGAAGCGGGAAGCTGGAGCTCGAGAGCACCTGTCTCCATTTGAGGCTAAGGAAAATGAAGGTCCCACCTGCTGTTGGGTCTGGGGTAGACCTGAAATGCTGGCTGGGCCCCACAGCGTCTCCCACAGGGGGGCCACCGTCTCAGCGGGCACTAGCCCCACTCCTGCCCACACTGCAGGGGGGAGTGGAGGTGGAGGGCGGAGGGCATGAGAGAGTCTGTTCCTTTTGGCATTTGCTAAGTGAACTTGGATTCACAGGACTCTCTGTCTCCAGTATGTCTCTGACTGCCTGAAGGAGGATGGGCAGGGCCATCAATCAGACACTTTGGCACTCGTCAAAGTCACAAATTACCAGCAAAGTGCCTCCCAAGAGGAGCCTCGCGTTCGCTCTGCAGAGGTGGACCCGTTTAGGAGATGTGAACTGAAGTAACCTTGCAAGATAAAGTTCTCACACATAACAGGCATTTGATCATTTTCTTCTTTTTAAAACTTCAGGGACATTTTTTTTCTCCATCTTCACATGTTCTTGCCTATTACTAAGAAAGTGAGACTTTTGAAATGTCATTGTCAGCATTTTCAGGCTATGATTTTCCTGTCTCATTAACAAAGGCCTCTTGTACTTTCCCTCCCTGCCTTCAGAAAGGTGAGAGCTCTTGATTTATTCTTGATGTTCACATGCAGCTTCCAACCTCAGCCTCCCACTGCTGACTTTCTGAACTTGACCTTGAGATAGTCTGGAATCTGGTTTGTCTATTTAGACGAGCCCGAGACAACACTGCCCTTTGTTGTGCTGGTCTTGTCAAGAGCACGGATATATGAACTAGAAATTTTCTCCTGGACCCGTAACTCTTACCTTGAAAGCACCCCTCCTTCACTGTTCAGAACTGAACACCATATTCTTGCTTTAGTTTGGAGCCAAGAAGGAAAGAATAGTCAAACAGCACAAATGTCAACTCAAACTAGTGTCTGGAACCCTTAAAGGGAATAGCAGCCCCCTTCCTGGGGTACTTGCTGTGTCAAATCAATGACATGAAAATGTAAGAAATATTATCTCATCCTCACTACACTGTGATGTTTTAGCCCATTTTACTGATGAAAAATTACAGCTCATAGAGTGTGTGTTGCTCAATTTCACACACATGATCTATGAGGAGCAAGATTCAAGTCTACAATTGTTTCATTCCAAAGCTTTTAACTGCATAGCGCGTGATCCTGCCGCATGTAGAGTGCAGTTAAATAACACAGGAAGACAATTTCATAGTAAAATGTGACCTTTCCTCACACAGCGATGCCTTCTTTCAGAGGAGAGAAATTAAAATATGAATTGTCAAGATTTCACCATTTGTTGAATAAGCCTATTGGATTCAAGAACTACATTAAATAGTGTTTGGAGCTCAGTCACTTCTTGGTGTTATATAAATATTTCAAAGTGGTGTCAAGAGATGTGGTTACTGAAGGCTTTTCTCTTCAAAAAAGAAT
>NW_003852434.1:1594718-1610580 GCF_000181295.1 Otolemur garnettii
ATTTTCTGAACCTTTTGTTTTTCAGGCCTAGATTATAAAGCATAGTTAGAAAGACTCTTTCTTCCTCCAAGATAAAAAAATAAGTTTTCCTAACTAAATAAGGGATATTTAGTTCTATATTAACAGTAAAATGACATACCAGATAACATGGAAGATAAATGTATATCAATACATGGAAAACAGCTTTCACACTAAAATCATTTTTATAGTATATAGTACGGAGTATGTAAAATGTCTACAATTTCCTTCGCTTTCAGAATTCAATTTTATTCATAATTCAGCATTGTGTGAGTTATATATTGAATAGCATATACAAAAATAAAAGAGAAAACCTTACACATAACATTCGATAAAAATGCGATAGCTTACTACCTCATGGAATAACAGTGACACCACCTAAATAAAATTTCCGAGATTAACAAATACAATTTTATAACAAAATCTAACAGAGAAAAATAATACAATTATTCAGCACATTATCCCCCTCTTTCCTATAGATGGGCTTTACCAACCTCTTTTTAAATTTTAGAGTTTCCAGTTTCATGCATTATAACAGAAGATTATTATTTCTTAGGGTTATTTATTCTTATTGTTATTTTTCAGGGGCTCGAACTATCCAAGACAATAGAATGTCCCGTGTCTCCACGAGCTACCAACTGGAGTTAGAACTTTCCATGTTTGATTTTCTTTGTGAATCATAACACACTCAAGAAAAAAAAAAGTTATTGTGGTTTAAAGAAGAAGTAAAGAGAGGCCTGCTAAGCGCTGGACTTCAGTCTTAAGAGCATTTGAGACAGGCCTGTGCCCAGTTGCCAGGGTTGTTTGCTCTGGAGACCTTTTGGATCCTTTCCCACTGCTCAGCACTCTTGCCGTACTGGTTACTCTGAGCACCACTTCTGCTCGCAAGGGAAAGGAAGTGCTTTGGCAGCCGCAGGTCCAGGATGTGGCTTCAGTTTTACAGGAACAAACTTTCCATTTTTCCAGCTCATTAAAATTGACAGTGAACTTTAGAGGATGGATTTTTTGCTCTATAAACTTGCTGGATATTTCTTACTACTCTAGATATTACAATTATCAATTTACTACAAAAAGCATACTGCCCTAGAGCCTGGAACAAAGTGGTAGACCATTTGGGAAAGAGCTTTTCAATTTCTCAAAAAGCTAAACATGGAACTACCTACCCTGTGACCCAACTCCTAGATGTGCGTACAAGGTAATTAAAACAAACGTACATACACACCACAAGACTTGTACACACTTGTTCCTAGCATTGTTCATAACCTCCAGAGAGTGAAAAAAATCCAAATGTCCATCAACCAATGAATGGATAAATAAAATGCGGCATAGCCATACAATGTAATAGTAAAAGGAGTGAATTACAGACACTTGCTCCAGCACGGATGAACTTTAAATAGGTTATGCTAAGTAAAAGAAGCCAGTTCCCACAGACCACGTCATATATATTTCATTCATATGTAAAGTCCTTAATAGGCAAATCTATAAAAACAGAAAGTAGTTAGCGATTGCCTGAGGCTAGAAGATAAGAGGAATGGGGAGTGATTGCTCATGTGTGAGGGTTTCTTTATGAGCTAGTGAACAAGCTCTAAAATTGGACAATGGTGATGATTGCAAAACTTCATGATTTCTAAACACCATGGACTAGCATACTTTAAAAGCATGAACTTTATGGTATTGAATCTCAATAAACCTGCTCCTTATGCTATTCTCAGTCCCAGTTTCTGAAGTGCTATTAATGGGTCCCTGCTTCTGTTGTTCCCACCCCCACCCCCCCACAGCCTGGTGCAGGACCATGGCCGGGAGGAACCAAGCCACATGGCAGGACATGAGCGGCAGGCGGGGAGCAAAGCTTCTTCTGTAGTCACAGCTGCTCCCATCATTCACATCCCTGCTTCAGCTCAGCCTCCTGTCACTTCAGTGGTGACATTAGGTTCTCACAGGAGCACAGACTCCACTGTAAACTGTGCATTTGAGGGATCTAGGTTGTACTCTCCCGAGGAGAATTTAATGCCCACCCCATCTGTGGAAAAAATTATCTTCCATGAAATCAGTCTCTGGTGGCAAAAAGGTTGGAGACTGCTGCTGTATCAGGTTCCCACTGTCAATCTAGCCATTTATATGAGAAAAAGAAGAGCTTCCCAAACTAGATGAACTTGGCATTCCCATCAGGCGTTATACAGCAGGACCTCCACCATGGACCACCTCCCTACTTGACCACCTCCTTAAGTTGACCTGATTTTCATAGACTCGGCATGTACCACATGTGTGAATCAGTACCGTAGATCTAATTCCTTACATTGACCCCCTCCATATATTGACCAGCGCCTTACAGTTCCTTGGGTGGTCAACCCACAGAGGTCCTGCCGTACTATAGGAGGACCTGAGACTCGTTCCTGCCTGTACTGTATTTGTATTCTGGTCCTCAACTAATGAGACAGTGTCTGACCCAAATATCATAGATTTATTATCTCTAGTTAAAAACGTCAGATTAGATTAATTCAGCAGCAACAATAATGGCAAACTGAAACAGGAGAAAATATATATAAATTAAATGTACAGGGGGGAAAATAAAGCAAAAGGCTTTGTAGGAGTCGGAGTCACAACTCAAGTATTGAAAAGGGACTTCTGTTGCCTTCAAGGTTATATGTTTCAAGTTTATTTTTCTCTAAAAGAAACAACTAGTCACAGAGAACATAAAGCTCTTCCCATAAAGTAAATTAGTAACAAAAGTGGTTCTAGAGTTCAAGTGTCTTGGCCCTGGTCCAAATCGTTTTCAGGCCCATCATCATTGATCCTTTCAGATCCTCTGCTTTCCTGTACATAAAAGGAGAATAAAAATACCTGTTGCTTGGCCTTCCTGGAAGAATTAAATAAGAAAACACATATGGTGGCTGGCGTGTTGCTATGGGTTAATACCTGTCAATGAATAAGGAAGTGAGGGAGGGAGACGGAGGAGGGAAGGAATAAATAAATGAATGTTTGATTTGTTTTCTTTCCATTAGGTAGCAACTCACATTTTTTCCTTCCTCAGTTTCAAACAAAGAAGATACAGGAATGCAGGGGGGGAAAGCTTAATTTATTCTTTTTTTCCCAAAGGTACTAAATGATTTGTCTAAGCTCCAGTGATCAAGTGGGTAAGGAAGCCTTTACCTGACTTCTGTACCGATATGTTTTCTGCCGTTAAAACTACCCTACCTCTCTGAAGATTTTGGCACAAGACAAGTACAGACTGTGCCTCTTTTTAGTCAAAGATTAGATTTTTTGTAAATCTTAGAAATTTTAGAGCTGGAAGAATTTGTATTGTAAATTTGAGCTGGAAAGAAACCAGTGAATCTGGGATGCGTCTTGTACATCCATTTCTGTGCTGAGAACATGGCTGAAAAAGCGTTAGTGCTGCAGTTCTGCTTCTACAGCCCCTGAGCAGATGCACAGTGTGCACACGCGTTGTGATCTTCCATCCCAATCTGGGAGAGTTCACGTGATAAGGGCAACCCAATGTAGTGAAAGAGGTGGGCTTTGGGAATTATCCAAGATTTGTTCTAAAATTCAACCCCCATCGCTGGTCAAATGCATGATCAGAACAAGCTACCTAACTTATTTGAGGATATTAATACTTATCTGAAGATTAAGTGATATAAAAGAAATCCAGCAAAGTGTCCGCACTTTCTCGACACTTATCATTTATTGATGCCTTTCTTAGCTCCCCTGTTGAGTGCGACACGATCAGAGCATTAAACCACCTATGTCTGCCTCTCTCGGTGTGCCTAAGGCTTTCTCCTCCAGGAGAGCATTTTTGAACCCATCTTACTGGGAGCTCCAGTAAGCTCCATCTTTGAGGGGAGAAACCAGTACTCTCACTGAGCCAGAAGGTCTCAGAGGATGAAAGCTCTGGTTGGTTTGTTTCTCTGTCTATCTTTTCTCAAAGACACAGTGGTGCTTACAGCACTATCAGGTAATCATCTGAATGTTTCTATTTTTTCCTCTGCAAACTTCATTTTAATTGTAGCTGCTTTGAGTGTCATGTTAAGAAGGATTGGGGTGCTGCTGGAAAGAGCTCTGCAGTCCAATGTTGCAGGGATGCAAAGGATAAAGGCAGTGGTGGTGCTCAGGCCACAAAGGAGCCGTCCTTGTTATGGGGCCCTGAAGGAAGGAAGTGATGCCAAATGAATCTCTGAAGCTTTGACCTTGTACCAACACCCCACGCAGTTCTTTATATGCTGTAGGTCTTCACGCTGTATTTCTTGAATGAATGAATGAATGTGCAAATGAAAGGATCTGTGCCGGGAAGTGATGATCAATAGAAAAACTGGATGAAAGTGAAAAATAAATCTTTTAAAGACATTTTCTTTTAAATGGATCAGCAAAGATTAAGGGAATAAAGAGAAGAGACCACCTATTGACTCTAAAGTGTGCTGGACAGACACTCCCCCACCTGGTAATGCAGGGACACAGGACTAAATGGTGCATCTCACCCTTTACATGTAGCATTAATTCCTTCCACTACGATGCAAATTGGTTTTATTTTTATTTTGCTCCAGAGTTCAGAGGTGGATATTCTCCTCTTCCCTCATTTTCACCCAGAAGGGTTTGGATCTAGGGGAAAGCTTACATGTCTCCTGAAATGGGAGTGAGGTCAGTGCATTGGCATCTCGTCTTCACTGACCTCTGTTCTCTGCCTTTACTGCATGGGCTGCTGAAGCGTCTGAGGCTGATGTAGCCGAAAGATACTCTCTTGCACACTCAGAGCATGGTCTCCCCCATCCATGTTGCCTCCACCTTGCCCCTTTCCTTGGCACATGCTGGGGCTACTGATCCGCTGACACTTTGCCATTTCATCAAGTCACCCTCCAACCTCCACAATAACATCCCCTCTCTCCCTGAACACAGGACCCCCAGTAGGCACAGTGGCTCTCCATTCTAAGACCTTCCTCATATTTCTCCATAAGCTGTGGAAATTTTCTTGTTTCTCTTCTACACATCTACTCTGGAGCTAAGGGGTACTTGGGAGAAAATTAGCCCCCAGCTAATTTGCTCAGCGAGGCCTGTCTTCTCCAGCTAGATAGTCAGAGTGCTGAGAATTGTATCATAGATCTCCAAGGGAGCAGCAACTCCTATCTGGACAGGGAAAATCTTTTTTCCATATTCCAAGTGCTCTACCTGGCCAATTAAGTCTGCCTAACCTAATTATCATCAAGTTATTCTGCCACCTTGTTGGCAAAATTAAGAACACGAGCAATCTGAAAATCCATTCAATATGTATTCAGTATGGAACAATGCTGGAAAAATGTTCTTAAACACCTTCTTCTTCATGCCTACAAATGTACATAGATGTTGCTTTATTCCATGCAGTAAAATGAGCCTCTTCATGTCTTCAACAAAGCAGCATTCTATGCCTGGGTGTGTGATGTACCAGACAACCCAACACTTATCACCAAGTCTTTCTCTTCCTGCCTTCGTTTACTGTTGCTTGTTTCTTAACAGAATAAAATAGTGGTTAAAAACACAGCTTCTACAGACAGATATCTTGGATTCAAATTCTGACTCTGTGTTATTCAGCCATAAGACAAGATGAAGACTTTGCATCTTTTGTGTTTACCTGGACGGAGTTGAAACACATTCGTCTTAGTAAAGTAGCTCAAGAATGGGAAAAAAGGATCCAATGTACTCAATTGTACTCCATACTAATATGGAATACATATTGGAAACCAATGTATAAACAACTACACACCCAAAGGAAAGAAAAAACACAAGTATAGTCTAGTGAAGAGGAGGGGTGAGGTGGGAGAGGGGAGGAGGGAGGAGGGAGGGCCATTGGCGGGATCTCACCTAATGTGCACAATGTAAGGGTGTTCAGCATGCCCCCTGAGTGAAGGGCTCCAATACAACTTGAACTTTACCATAGAAATGAACACAATTTAACCTTAACATTTGTACCTTCTCATTAATCTGAAATTTTTTAAAAAATTTAAATTGGTTGTAATGATTGGCTGCATATAATTAAACATTAAGAATATTTTCATTTATCTTAAAAGACAAAAAAAATGAAGTTAAAAACAAACAGAAAAGAAAAGCATTCAGACTCTGCCAGGTATTAGCCATGAGACCTTTGATGTGTTATTCAGCCTTCCTTTGTTTAGTTTACTTGTCTGTTTACTACTAGGATGGTAGTCATAGTAACTACCTCACTGGGTCATTGTAAGAGACTAAATGAAATTATGTTAAGTCTTTCAAATGGTGGAAAGTACTCAACCGTTAGTTATCTTTTTTTCCCCTTCTAGTTTGCCTTTCCATTCTGTATGAGTCAGCTCAGGCTGCTATAACAAAATACCCCAGATGGGCTGGCTAAACAATGGAAATTTATTTCTCCCAGTTCCAGAGATAAGGAGGTCCAAAATCAAAGTGCCAGCAAGGTAGGTTTTATTCTGAGGGCCCTTCTCCTGGCTTGCATGTAGGTGGCTGACATCTTGCTATGTACAGACAAGAAATCTTCATGAACACTCAGGGAGAGACAGAGCTCTGAGGTGTCTTTCTTCATAAGAGCACTAGTCTCATCACAAGGGTCCCACCCTCATGACTTTATCTAAACCTAATTTACCTTCTGAAAGATTCATCTCCAAATACCATCACTGTGAAGACTGGGGATTCAACATATGAATTCAGGAGATAACACATCCACACTCCCCCAGCCCAATTTCTTTATCTACCCTGACTTCTTATACATGTACTCAACATCAAACTAGATTTACTAAATGGGCAGAAACACTCAGTAAATGTCACATATGCCAAATATTTCATCAGTGGAATGCCATTTTGTTAAAATATATGTGGATTGGTCATAATCTTATATATAGTTAGAAATAAAGAATAGTTTGTAACCATTACCTAGTCTGCAAATAATGCTGCATAAATGCCACTGCAAATTTCTAAAAACAAGAAATAAGTGTTTATTAACATCTTGAGTCAGCTGCAGGTCAGAAATTTAGGCTGGGTGACTCTTTTGGCCTCAGGTGGCCCCTCTCATTGATCTGGGAGCAGACTAACCATTGGCAGGGTCTCCTTTAGGGGGGTTATCTGCCTGGGAGAACCCAGCTTCACACGTCTCATCCTCCGTGTGTCCTCCCATCTGTTGTTCCAGCAGACTAAATCAGGCATGTTCTATCCTGAGATGCAAAGGCAGAGAGCCCAATGCAGGGGTCCTGGAAGCAGAGAGCAAAAGGAAACACTGCCGCTGCCTTGAAGCCCAGGATGAGAAGCCGCACAACGCCACCGCGTTCCACTGACCAAAGCAAGTCCCGGGAACAGCTCAAACTCA
The DNA here is from genome assembly GCF_000181295.1 of Otolemur garnettii. Lineage (NCBI taxonomy): Eukaryota > Metazoa > Chordata > Mammalia > Primates > Galagidae > Otolemur > Otolemur garnettii. The sequence goes on from NW_003852434.1 coordinate 1,602,049, forward strand.
TGAGATGGAGAAACAGGCTGGGTCTCCATGGGAGGAATCCGAAATTGTAGCCATTTTGCAATCTACTGCACCAAGAATCATTTGGCCACCTTTACCTGTCTATTTTTTGGTTAAAAAATCAAAAATGTCAATTCTAGAGAAGAACATGTGATCATAAATAGAATATATTGGGGGAGTTTTATGTAATCCATGAATTACCCTATGGACACACTGACCTCAATTATGTCAACTGTGTAAATGAAATCATGGCCTGTGTGCTTTATAAGGAAGACAAAGTCTGTTTTTATAAAGCTTTTAGATTTTTTGTTTGTTTGTTTGGGGGTGGGAGTCAGAAAACATAGCATTTAGAGAAAGCTCTACAAATGATTTAATTTTAACTGAGAAACTTTTTTACCAAACTGAGAAACTTTTTCTATGTGTGCTTTATACTGCCCCCAAAAAGAGCAGGTTAAGATCAACAAGAAGGCTGAAAAGCATCAAAATTTATTTCCTGAAAATGTATCACGTTATTTTACTGTTACATTTAGCATCCAGATAATGGCCGGAAAGGAGATTTGATTTTTGGAAATTAAACAATGATGTGCTGCCCCCTTGTGTTCCGTGCCTGTAAGCGTCATTATTTCCCATTAGCAGCTCTAGAATACTAATCAGAACAAAATACCGCAATGAAGGGAGACATTTTGTCCTTGCAAAAGGCACGGTTTCTCAATCTTTTCTGTGTTCATCGGACTCTTTGGCAACCTGTGGACACCTTTTCATATTAATATTTTTAAATATATAAAGTGAAACACTAGGATTAGAAAGGAAAAGCCATTGAAATGCAGTTATCAAGAGGTGTAACATGACAAATACCTGTTACACTTAGATGCACATTTAATTAGCACTATAGCGATTAGTCCAATAAACATAGTTTGATACATCTACAACAACAGTAATGTGATATGAAAATGTGTGTCGTGGGCAAAGAGCATTGTGGTTTCTTGCCTATACTGTATTCATAATTTAAAGAAATGTCAAATTACAGTTAGTAAATAGTGGGGAAAATAGCTGTTTTTTTTCCTAGCTAAGTTCACGAACCACCTGGGTTCCATTCAGAGACACTCGAGATCTAGACATTCCAAATTAATCATTCCTGACCCCTAATGTAAATTACATTTCATCACTAAACAAGGAAAAATTACACACCAAAACTTTCCAAATGAAATCTTCATGAAGACCCTATTGATCCATGAAAATGTTCTTCACATAATATATTATCAGAGAACAAAGTATTAATTTTTCTCTCATATATGTTACTTTTATATACCATGTTATAATAAATGTGACATTGAATGGTTCTCATATTTTTATAATTATAGATTACCAAGAATAGATCTATAAGATACATGTGTAGTTTTATTTCATTTCTTAAAAAACTGAACAAATTACCTGGATTCTAGTCCAAGATTTGTCTTTGAATGATTCGATGACCTTGCACCTTCCTTTCCTTTCTCCCTTTCTCTTTTTCCTTTTCAATTTCTTCTTCTCTTTCTGTCTCTCTTTCACACACACACACACACACACACACACACACACACACTTTATTCTTCCTTCAATGTATAGTTAATAAGAGATGGATGTATTCTTATAACTGGGCTAAGCATTGTGAATAGTGACCCCAGGGGCCTGAAAGTCAGTCACGACATCGCATGGTCCAAAGGCAAATTTATCACAAATAATTCTGTGTACCTCATTCCCCTGGTCTTCTCCAAAAAGAAACAATGGTTTTTCATATTAATGTGGTTTTGTGGCTTGGTGCCCATAGTACAGTGGTTACAGCACCAGCCACATACTCTGAGGGTGGTGGATTCAAACCCAGCCCAGGCCAACTAAACAACTGAAAAAAAAAAAAAAAAAGCTGGGCATGTGGTGGGCACCTGTAGTCCCAGTTACTTGGGAGGCTGAAGCAAGAGAATTGCTTAAGCCCAAGAGTTTGAGGTTGCTGTGAGCTGTGATGCCATGGCGCTCTACCCAGGGCAACATAATGAGACTCTTTCTCAAAAAAAATGTGGTTTTGTAAAATTTGCAAAAGTGAGAAGTTTTAAACACTATTGGTTAAGATCCCTGCTTCTTTCAATTCCCATTTTGTCTCATGTTCATTGTTTATAAAAGGACTAGTCATTACTGAAATCCTGCTAGATAGAAGCAGACTGGGAATACACCAGTTTGGGTTATATATGTTTATGTGTCTATTTATGTGGTTCAATACCCACATCTATGCAAAAGGTAGTTCCTTAACTCCATGGGTTCATGTTAATAAATAATTAAGAAATGTACCTAGTCAGTTTTTCAGCCCCTAGTTAAATTTGACACACCTATAGAAAAACCTGCATCTAATTCTCTGATTTTAGACCACCTGAAAGGTAGTAGCCAAGTCTAAGTGGCTGTAAACATTAATGTCACATGGGCCTTTCCTCACCAAAATAAAAATCTCTGAGAAATGATGCTTATTTGGTTTTGCCCACTTTAGGCCCAGGAATAGTCTGAATCTATTCTAACTGGAATAGTTAGAATCCACTCCATTTGAGTATCTCTATATATTAATAATAAAAGTGGTCTTGATTGTTTTAGCAAATGGCTTTATGAAGTTAGCTAAAGATTGTTAAGTATGCCTGAACTGCCTGCCACTCTGTAATGAGACCATGGTGGCTTTTCCATATGTCAGCTTGGCTAGACTGAACAGTATTTTTCAGGATCCCCTTTCCTGGGAGTTTCTGGTTAGGATGAGCTCCAGGAGGGACTCCTGAGTGCCATCTGCAGGGTGGGAGGGAAGGAGCAGCCACTTTTGTAGCTCCCACACTTTGTCTTTGCTTTCTCACCTGGTTGGTGAAGCAGCAGCCAGGCCCCAGCTTCTAGGCACCTTCTATCACCTCCTATTTAAGACCTTCTTTAATTCCTCCAGAAAAAGCCAATGTCATCTTCTTTGTTTAGTATGTAACATGGTTATAATAAAAACCACACTATATTACATGAACCTGAGAACCTGAAAAACCAGTTTGATTGTTCTTTCCTATATTGAAATCCAGTTTTATTAATGATGGCTTAATCCCAAGAGCCTGATAAACCGGTTCACTTATTTACTAGTTGCTAACATTGAATACTGCTGAAAAGAGTGGTCCCCAAAATACTCAATATTAATATGAAGCCAGTAGACAATATAATACATGACCACATAAGGGAAAAACTCAATTCAATTCAAGTTGGGGGGAGGAGGAATGAGGGAAGAGGAAGAGGAAAAGAAAGGGGGGGCTGTGTGCTCCCACTTAATAGACAGAATGTAAGGGTACATGGCACATCTCTGGGGTACAGGACTCAACTACAAGAGGGACTCTACTAACAAATGCAAATGTTGTAACCTAGTTGTTTGTACCCTCACATTAATCTCAAATTTAAAATATATATATAGTATTTTTTTCTTAGATAATGGTAAATAACAATGAGTAAACCAAATAATGTAAAAATTGAAGGGGAATTAAAGGATAGGGTTAAATTGGAATAGGTCAGCAGGGCTCATAGGGTTATGATTGAATGTTTGTCCAGCTCATCCACAAGACTGTAATCCTCTCAAAGTCAGAAATCACATTTTATTCACCTTTGCTTCACTAGTACCTAGAGTACTGATGATGAGTTTTATTAAATTTTGCTTAAATGAATTTTTAAGACAATTTTATCTTCTCTAAATGTGCCATGCTTGGGAAAAATAAGTCATTGTTACTTTTCATGTTACCAGATATCTTGAGGAACATTGAGAATATAACAATGAAAATTTTTACTACCATTCCTGATCCTCTGAATCAATAGTGTCCAGTAGAACTTCCTGTGATAATGACTATTGTGAATGTGAAATATGTTTACTGCAATCAAGGAAATGAATCTCTAATATTATTTCATTTTAATCAATTTAAGAATAAATAGCTCAATATGGCTAGAAGGTACCTACTGGTCAGCACAGCTCTGGATGGCTGGCATTATTTACATAGTCTAGATTTTTTATTTTGAGTCTTTTAAAAATGCCACAGAGAAAGTTGGAGCGTCTTTCCTCTGAAAGGCAGCTTTTAAACCTGAACTATGAATATAGGGGGAAATGACCTCATGCAGAAATAGATATTGATAAGATTGTCTTTCCTTTAAAATGGCCTTGGAATTGAATTTGATCATTGATTTTTGGTTGTGATTAATAACCTTTAAAATGTTTACCATTTGAGGAGGGGCAAGATGGCCAACTGGAGCCAACTTTCAACACAAGCTCCCATCCAGAGGGAAGAATTATGACCAGAAAGTACCCAGTAAAGCTTAAGACTGGGAGCTGAGCTGACAGAGAAAAGTGATAACTGCACATCACCTCTGCTGAGGCAAGCTGCAACTCCAAGAAAGCAAATTCAGGTACAAAACTCATCCCAAAGGAAAAGTGTCCATTCCCTCCCGTAAGAGAGTTTTGTTTTGTTTTTCTCGATGTAGGTTTTCTACAGGTGAGTGGTGAACTGAAGACCACTTGTCTCACCCCACAGGAGAGAGTTGCAGGAAGTGGAGACTACTTCTCCAGAGGGACTCTGCTGTGACCCTGAGTGCTCTCTTGCCAGGCATGAAAGTTGGATTAACTTTTTCCCTGCCATTTTGAACTTCCAGTCCACCCTTCCCCCTCACCTGACAGTCCAGAAGCCTAACCCCTGCAGAGACTGGAATGTCTGTGGTTCATTGCCAGGTCTGGGCATTACGAGGGCTGTGGTAGAAAAGCTTCACTATAACAGTGAGCCCAACAATAGTGCAGACAAAGGTGGGGAGACTGTCGGGCTTGGCTCTTTAAAAGTGAAAACCAACTATGGGAGGAGGCTTGCTACCCACACTCCTGCCCTGCTGTAGCCACCGGGCTCCCGCCCTGCCAGAGCCACATGCCAAGCCCCCCACCCTGCCAGAGCCACCGCACACCCTACCCTGCTGGAACTGCCAGGTCCCCAGCCCTGCCAGAACCACACACACTGTGCACCCTGCCCTGCAGCTGGAGCCACTGCTACAGCCGCCTCCCTGGCCTTGGGAGCCACCTGGAAGCTATGTAGGGACACCTCCCACAAAGATTCAGCAACAGTAGAGTGATCCCACTGGGGTCTACTCTTGAAGAGACACCTCTCCAACTCTGAGGACTACCAGAGGAAGCCAGACCTGTCCCCACAGGAATACCAGTGCTGCAGAATGTCTGGGGCAAAAGCATGGTGGCTGAGGGAGAAAATCATTTGCTGACTTGTTATCCTTAGGTTCAGACTGAGCTCAGGTGGAACACTCCCCAGTTGCCATTGAGTACCCAAGGCAAGCAGACCTCAGCTCCCCCAGCCAGCTGGTGGCAGAGGGTGGTGGCTGGGCTGAGGGGCCATAGACTTTCCTTTGACTCTGGCAGGCACAAAACCCTGGCACATCTGCTTATTGGAGGGAGAAGGACCACAGCCCCATGGGGTTACCAGTGACTGGGTGTGAAACAGGTGAAAAGTGGGGAGATGCCAGCCCCCGGTCCAACTCTGCTACCGGGCAGGTCTTTCTGACTCCACAGAGCACCAAAGAGAGCCACATTTGAGCAGCCAGTAGAACTCAGCTATCTAGTTGCGGGAGATCTTCTAAATACTCCCACTTGAGAGTAGGTACTGACTGAGTCAATTGGTTTGGAAATCCTAACCTACCTGGGCCTGCCCTACCACCTCTCTGGCCCTGACTCTGCCTGCAGAGATTCTGTGGTTTGGGCTTTTTTAAATGTCTGAAAATCTTAACTTAGGTAATTTTAACTTCAAAGAAAAAACAAACTGAAGAAAATGTCAGGAAATACAAGCCTTAAATCTGATTGGGACAAAAAGGAATTCCCTTTCTTTGGGTCTCTGTCCTGAGGTCAGCCTTGGGGGTCCAGGCTGATACCTCAGGTATGAACTGCTGTCCTGGCTAGAACCTATTTCCTGTCCCCCAGGGGCCACCAGACCCTCAATGGAAAGACAGCTTGGAAATAGACCAATCTTGGGCCAGTCACCCAAGAGCCCTCTCACATGCTACCCTGGTTGTGTGGCAATGAAAAAGTTGATTTTCCTCTTCCAGTTGTTGCCCATAGTGGGCAGGGTGCCTTAGTTGCTTGTATTTCTCCATGGCTGAGACTTCAACCCAGAGTCACTGATCTACTAGGATCAGAAAAAGACCAGCTGAATAAGACATAGCCACCTAACCCCACCACACCAAGCAGGTCCTCAGAGCCTCAGACTATAATACCATACACAAAGATATAAAGGAAAGAGCTACAATCACCAGTCCCAGATCCCTGGCAAAGGGCTGGTTAACACAACTCCAGGAGCCCCGAATCTAATTTTACCTTACCTGCCCATCTAGCTAAATGGTGAAAAACAACCATGGGGTGGAATCAGCAGAAAAACTCTGGCAATATGAATAATGAGAGTAAATCAACTCCCCGAAGGAATGACAAAACAGATACACCAGATGATCCCATTCATAAACAAAAGGCTGAGATGTCAGAAATTGAATTCAGAATTTAGACAACAAATAAGATCAACAGAATGGAGGTAAAGATGGAATTAGAATTTCAAGGAGTAATTCAAAAGTTGTCTTAAGAATTCAATGAATTCAAAGATAAAATCACCAAAGATTTTGACATATTGAAGCAAGAACTTGCAGCCCTCAAAGATCTGAGAAATACAGTAGAATCCCTCAGTAACAGAATGGAGTAGGCAGAAGAAATGATCTCTGACATTGAAGACAAAGCTTTTGAACGCACCCAAATGCTCGAAGAGGAAGAGAAGTAGAGAACAAAAACAAACAATTCCCTGAGAGAATTGTGGGACCACTCCAAAAGAGCAAACATTCACCTTATAGGAATCCCTGAAGGAGAAGAGGTTGCTTTAAAAAGTCCAGATGCTCTACTCCAAGAAATAATAGAGGAGAACTTCCCAAACGTGGCAAGAGATTCTGAAATCCAGATAGCAGACAGTTTCAGAACTTCAGCATGACTCAATCCAAATAAAACATCTCCCAGACACATTATAATTAACTTCACAAAGTTAATATGAAGGAGAAAATTCTACAAGCAGCCAGATGAAAGAAAACCATAACCTACCAGGGGAAGAATATTAGAATGACTGCAGATCTCTCTGCTGAAACTAGTTAAGCTAGAAGATGATGGTCATAAACCTTTAACCTCATAAAACAAAATAACTTTCAATCAAGGATCCTGTATCCAGCTAAACTGAGTTTCATTTATGATGGAGAAATTAAATACTTTAATGACATTTACATGTTGAAGAAATTTGCCATAACTAAACCAGCTCTCCATCAAACCCATCTTCCACAATGATAAGCACAATGCTCTACCACCAAAGTAAACTCACTCAGAAACTTTTTAACAAACTCCAACTTCCACAGTGGCAAAAGGATTAAAAATGTTCGCTGAACTTTTGAAAAACTCAATACCCAAAATACTACCAGGTTTATCAATACTCTCAATTAATGTGCTTAAATTGTCCTCCAAATAAGCACAGTTTGGCTGACTGATACAAAAACTCAGGCCAGATATTTGCCATATACAAGAATCTCATCTTACCTTAAAAGATAAATATAAATTCAAGGTGAAAGGATGGTTGCCTATCATTCAGGCAAATGGCAATCAGAAAAAAGCAGGTTGCAATTTTATTTGCAAATACAATAGGCTTTAAACCAACAAAAGTAAGGAAAGGTAAGGATGGTCACTTCAGGTTTGTTAAGGGCAACACTCAAAAAAGATGAGATTTCAGTTATTAACATTTATACACACAAACAGAATAATTCTCAATTTATAAGAGAGACTATAACAGATATGAACAACTTGACTTCCTCCAGCACCATAATAGTTGGAGAGTTTAACACCCCTTGGGCAGCATTGGATAGATCCTCCAATAAGAAACTCAGCAAAGAAACTTTAGACTTAAACTTAACCATTCAACAAATAGATTTAACAGACATCTACAGAACATTTCATCCTAACAAAACTGAGTACACATTCTTCTCATCAGCCCATGGAACATCCTCCAAAATTGATCACATCTTAGGTCATAGGTCTAATCTCAACAAATTTAAAAGAATAGAAATTATTCCTTGTATTTTCTTGGACCATTATGGAATAAAAGTTGAACTCAGTAAAAACAGGACTCTATATACTCATACACAATCATGGAAACTAAATAAACTCAAGGTGAATGACAGCTGGGTCATAGATGAGATTAAGAAGGAAGTTGCCAAATTTTGGAACACAAAGATAATGAAGATATAAGGTACCAGAAGCTCTAGGATACTGTAAAGGCAGCCCTAAGAGGGAAATGTATAGTGTTGCAAGTCTTCCTCAAAAGAATGGAAAGAGAAGAAGTCAACAACTTTATGAGACATCTCAAGCAACTGGAAAAGGAAGAACATTCCAACCCGAAACCCAGCAGAAGAAAAGAAATAACTAAAATTAGAGCAGAATCAAATGAAATTGAAAAC
>NW_003852434.1:1621104-1629978 GCF_000181295.1 Otolemur garnettii
TGCTGTTTGATCCTGCAATTCCTCTACTAGGTGTATATCCAAAAGACCAAAAGTCACTATATAACAAAGATATTTGCACCAGATTGTTCATTGCAGCTCAATTCATAATTGCCAAGTCATGTAAGAAGTCCAAGTGTCCATCAACCCATGAATGGATTAATAAATTGTGGCATATGCACACCATGGAATATTATGCAGCCTTAAAAACAGATGGAGACTTTGCCTCTTTTACGTTTACATGGATGGAGCTGGAACATATCCTACTTAGTAAAGTATCTCCAGAATGGAAGAAAAAATATCCAGTGTACTCAGTACTATTATGAAACCAATTTACAATCACTCACACTTTCATATGAAGAATAGATCACAACTATGGCCCAAGATGAAGGAGTGAGGCAGGGGGATGGAAGGGGAGGAAGGAGGAAGTCAGATCGTGGGAGGGTAAATGGTGGGATCACACCTATGGTACATAATGCAAGGGTACATGTCAGATCTATTAGTATAGAGTATGAATGTCTTAACACAATAAGTAAATGAGATGAGGTACATATTAACCAGTGTGATGTAAGCATTCCTAATTCTATATAAAATCAGCACATTGTATCCCATAACTGCATTAATGTATACATGATCTATATGTCTACGATTTGATAAAAACTAAATAAATAAAATCTACTCTCTTAACCATTCTGAATTGTGCATTACACTACTAACTATAGTCAGCACACAACACATATGTATGTGTTCCTCTTACCTAATTGAAACTTCATACCCTTTAGCCAACATCTCCTTATTCCTATGTTGAATGTTATTATTTGAAGCAAATATTCTTTGAAGATGAAGAAAGATCACTAAGTAACTGTAGCTAAGCAGATATTAATTGAGCTATTAACAACTGTAGAGAATACGAATTGATTAATAGCCCTAGACAAAACCATTTATTAAAGTTGTTATGCCATTTATCTTTTGACAATCCTGGTAGTTTTCCTTAGATTTTCTTTTATTTTGGTTTGTTGACCTTTCTCATGACCTCTTCACCCCATACTTTCAAAGTCAGCCCTGAAGGACAGAGTAGGAGATGAGGATGTAGTAAAAATGTCTATGTGCTGCTGAAACTCAAGACCAACCTCCACTCGAGGCCTGATTTAGAAAGACCCCTTCTGCCTCAGCCACAAAACCATGCTAAGAAAGGCTTCTGTCCAGAAGTCAGAGCAGGCTTCATGCTGTTACACCTGTAACAAGGACAGATAAGTCATATATTCTGTGTGAATATTTATAGCATGTTCATTTACAGCATCAAAAAACTATGAAATGAGCTTCCTACCCATTATGCAATTATTTATCATTTACTTTTTAAAGGCCACGATGTGACAAGCCATAAAGAGGATGTAGAAAAGATCTAGAAAAATCTGACCCTTTAAATGTGATTTAAAATGTATTTAAATCCCTAAATTGAGAAAAACAGGTACAATCTTTAGACCAGTCATCAAAAGACTAAGTTACTGCTTTACCTCTCTTGACCCCAGTTTCCTCTTTGAGAAATAAAAATAAAGCAGTTGAACTACCTGATCTATTAATTCCCTGCTAGACGGACCACTGTGTGGTTCTGAGACTGTATTGGGCATTTTAGGAGGTAAAGACAGTTTAATTTATAGGTGAGGTGCATTTGTCTCCCAGACAGTGTAAAAATAGATTGCTTTAGAAGACAGTAGTGATAGTATATAAGACATCCCTTGGAAAGTACATGGGTGGGCAATAGAGTGAGATTCCATCTCAAGAAAATAAAGAAGAAAAGAAAAATATATGGGTAAGTAAATATGAGATAAACATATCCAGACCAAGCACCTTGTGATATTGGTGAGTCACTTATAGGCCTGTTTTTCACTCAATGATCAAAAATGATTTCATCAACCCATTTTTACTTAGAAAATTAAGTATTTATTTCTTCAAATCCATACTGCATGATCTTTGGGAAGTTGGAATGATTATAGCTTAGTTTTTTGGTTATCTGTGAGGAAAAATAATCAGAAAATTGAAACATCTGTATGTTATGCCTATATTAGTTTCCTAGAGGTGCTATAACAAAATATTAAAAAGCCGGGTGGCTTAAACTGACAGAAATATATTATCTCACAGTTCTGGAGGCTGGACGTTCAAAATCAAGGAGTTGGGAGGGCAATTATTATTCTGACAGTTCCAGGGAGGGGGATGCTTCCTTGCCTCTTTTAGCTTCTGGTGTTTGCTGGTGGTCCTCAGCATTCCTTGGCTTGCAGCTACATCACTTCTGTCTATTGCTGTCTTCTCCCTGTGTGTCTTCATACCCTCTTCCCTCCATGTGTGTCTGTGTATGGATTTCCCCTTCTTGCAAGCATACTGGTCATATTGCAACAGGGCCCTCATCTTAACCTGGCAAAATCTGCAGACTATATTTCCAAATCAGATAATGGTCTGAAATATGTTTCCTAAAAATGCTAAGTATTTTTTTCCTTAGAAGATTTTTATTATCTTAGAGAATAACAATTCTTTTGGCCAAACACTTCTATCCAGAACTCTTGGCAAAATTAAATTAGTATTATTATTATTATTATTATTTTAGAGACAGAATCTCACTTTATCACCCTTGGTAGAGTGCTCACAGCAAGCTCCGGCTATTGGGTGATTCTCTTGCCTCAGCCTCCTGAGTAGCTGGGACTATAGGTGCCCACCACAATGCCCAGCTATTTTTTGTTGCAGTTTGGCTGGGGCCAGCTTCAAACCCACCACCCTTGGTATATGAGGCTGGCACCTGGTACCCACTGAGCCACAGGCACCACCCAAAATTTAAATTATTTTTAAAATCATTAGTTGCTTTCAACATATAGACAATTAAATATAAAAATTACCATTTATTGATTTAAATATTCTTTTTAAACAGCCTTTAAAATTGGACATTAATGTAAGCTCAATGCTTAAAAAATTGTTAAATATTTAAATTGCAATTGCAACTCCGTTTTTAGTTTGTTTAATATTTTTGATTGGGTCATTACATTAAAACCTAAACATGTTAAGATATAAATAGCTTTGGCACTGATGCCTATGATGTGAGAGTCAAATTTTAGTTTATGGGCTTAAAGGTTGTGTCACTGGCTGAACTGAGAGTCCCAAGTGGACCGATGACACATGTTCTTATAATTAACAGTTTACATCTGGTTTCTTGATTCTGTTTTGTACACATGTGGTGCCAAACTGCTGTGTTTCAATTTAAGACTCCCTTAGATTAAATTTAATTGTACTGATCTTTTAACTTCATTGTTTACTCTGTGGTAAGTGGTGCATTACTTTTCACTGTCATGCTATTATTTTTTCAGAAATGTTTTATAAGCAATTATAAATCATGTTTAAAAAGTAATGTTCATAAGTGGAAGGCAGTTCAATTTTGCATGCAGCAGGAATGCTTTTCCATGACTGTTCTTGTTGAAGGCACTAGGCAGATATTTTTAGGAACTGGAACTAGTCAAAGTGACCAAACTGGTCATAATATTTTTCTAACTGAATGTACATATGAGAGATATTTTTAGAGAAACCATATTTTAAGCCCATGAATACTTTCTTAATTACATTCTAAAGGAAATGCTTAATAGTATACTCTGCATATTTCTTTCAATAGCTTATTATAAATATTTTATTATTGCAATGCTGACTTTTTCAAACATGTAGGTGTCAAGAAAGTACTGTAAAATGAAACTGCCTTTCCTGACATTAATACATGTCCAGTCAAGCCAGTTAGTAATTTCTTGAGTAAAATAGCTTCATTACTGGATCACAAACAAATGACATTTCATTTTATAACAAAAAAAAATCCCTTTCATTAATAAAACAGGCATGAAGTAATCATATTAATGTAGACTTATCTAAGTTTTTATGTAGGTAAAAATATTTTTTTAAATGCATCTTTAGTCATATGACAGTTTTCTGTCAACTAGGAATATAAAAAGGTCAGCTTGTAAAAATAAGATATGGTAGCTGGTCTTGGGGTCATTTAGGTTTGGGGTCTCTCATTTGCCTATAGCTGATAGCAGACACAGTCGGAAAGTGTGAAATGAAATTTTTAAGTAGTGTTGAATGGGAGGAGGGAAAGAAGCCATTGTTTTGTTTTTTATAAGGGAGAAATTAACTAATGATGATATGTCTACCATTGGCAGTTTAGCATTTGCAAATAAGTAGTTTTGGAACAGATTACCAGTATGCCAAAAAGTTTTCATTAACATGGATAAATCTCTTTTACATTTACCTGGATGAAGTTGAAATACATTCTTCTTAGTAAAGGATTGTAAGAATGGAACAATAAATATCCAACAGACTCCATACTAATATGAAATCAATATATAAACAGATAAACAATTACATGCTCATAAGAACAATAAAACACAAATATAGTCTAATACAGGAATAGAGGGAGGTGAGGGGGAGGAGGGAGGAAAACTGGAAGAAGGAGGGAGGGAGGAGGGAGGGAGGGCAGGAGGCGGGATCTCACCTAAGGAAGGTGCACATTGTGAGAGTGTATAACACACCCCCTGGGTGAGGGGCTCTTTTACAAATGCAACTTTACCCTGGAAGTGAGAACAATGTAACCTAAAAATGTATACCCTCATATAAATTTGAAATAAAAAAAATTTAAAAAATGGCAAATCCAAAGCATTATAAAGTTGAAATAAAACTAAACACTTAAAAAAAAAAAACTTGTTCTGATAAGCACATTGTGAGGTTTCAGTCCAGAAAACTACAATGCCAGATCAGTGTGATGCTTGAGTCAGATCAAGTTTTGAGAAAAGTTCTTACCTAGATGTCCAGAAAATTATTTTAATTCAATTGTCATCATAATCTATTTTTGATGAGTCAGTAGTTAGTACAGAATATTCCTCCCTCCTCTTCACCTTTTTTTTTGCCCCTAAAATTTTGTCTATTCCAAAAGCTATGAACTTACTTTTTAGAGGCAATAAAGAGTTATTTAAGTGTTGGCCATCATGATCACATTGCTAAGCATTTAAGTTAAATACAGGGTGCAGTGGTGGAAAACTCACAAAAATCTTGTCCTGCCACTATGTAACCTGAAGGTTATTCAACTCCTTTAAGCCTTAGTTTATTCATCATCAAAATTCAGTTAATAATGATACCTGTTTTACTGACTTGTGAGGATTAAATGAGCTATGTAAAGAATCTGAATTGATCAAACATAAAGGTCTTAGACATTATCTCATTTAAATGTTCAGATTATTATGAATAAAGGCACAAATGGCAATTTGCATGCTTTATTAAGTATATAGTGAAAAACCAAAACAACCTTTGCTCAAATTTTACAATTTCACAATTTTAATTTGATTCTAAACTCTGAAGCTGAGTCCACAGAGTAGAGTTTGTTCTGATTCAGGCTCTATCACTTTTTAGCTATTGTTCAAACCTTTGCTGGTACCTACTACCTCTCCCTGCATCAAGACTTTAATCTCTGTCTATATTTGTAGGTTAGATTCTCTTACAGCAATCTCTATATTTGATGAAGGATTTGAGAAAGTATAGGAATTTTTATTATGTTGTATTTAGAGAATTAAAAGTTAAAAAGAAAGACAAACATAAAAAGTAAACAGCATGAGAAATTCATTTGCATGCCAATCTATCAGATTATGTCCTGGCGGGAGCATAAGATAGGAGATGGGAATCTGCAGTTCCTAAAATTAAGGTCAGATATGCCTCTTACAGTAAAAGTATCCTCATCTAGGTAACTGGAATCTTAATATTTAAATATACTCCTCTTTCCATATTATATGGGTTCAAGATTAATTTAATCAAATTCAATTTTGTTCTTATGAGTTGATGATACTAGAATCTGACAAGTTCAAGTTTAAAAATGGTGATTCACCATAAGTGTTTATTTTCTTTCCCCATCCATCAAATCTTTCCAATATGGTGAGAAAGGAATTTTTTTTAAGTATTAATTCACAACAACAAAATGAATGCTGTGGGAGACCACAGGAAACAACATATTTCAACAAGTTCTCAGAGAATGGAAAGTAGATGGAGTAGTAGTAATGACTGTCACAGATTGAAAGTGACAACCTGAAAACCTGCCAAGGGGCTCCTGGGAGGAGAAGTCAACGCTTTGCTCTGTGCAAGTGGAGGCTCAGCTGTGGTGGTTCCAGCTACATCAGGAGGGTGTGAGATCAGGATGTGAAAACAGAAGACTGACTAAAGAATAGTTCAAAAAATGCTTAGATGGCCAGTGTGACCATTAACTGTAGGTGCCAACTTGACTGAACTAAGAAATACCTGGAAACCTGGGAAAACATTGCATTTGGGTGTGGCTGGGGAGGGGGTTATTTCCAGAGGAAATACACGTGAGTTCTATGTGACCTGGTGGAGAAGATCCATCATCAGTGTGAGGTGGCACCATAACAGTCAGCTGGGGGCCTGGAGAGAAGAACAACAGAAGAAATGTGAATGTCCTTAGTGCCTGGAGCTGGGTCATGCTCCTCTTCTCCTCCCCATGGACATCAGAACTCAAAGTTCTCTGGAGATTGGACTCCAGAACTTACACCAGTTGCTCACTTTCTGTCACCCTCCCCCATGTTCTCATGCCTTCTCTCCAACTGCAAGTTACACCATCGACTTCTTTGATTCTGAGCCTTCAGACTTGGACTGAGTCACACTATGGCACCCCAGGATCTCCAACTTGTAGACAGCCTGTCATGGGACTTCTCAGCCTCCATAATCACATAAGCCAATTCCCCTAAGAAATTTCCCATCATATGTCTACGTCTCTGTCTCTCTCTCTCTGTCTACATCTATATCTATGTCTATCTGTATTCCATTGGTTATGTCTATCTATATTCCATTGGTTATGTCTATCTATATTCCATCTACATCTATATCTATGTCTATATTCCATTGTCTATATATATCTATATCCATCTATATTCCATTGTCTTTCTGTATCTCTATCTATATCCATCTATATACAATTGGTTCTACCTCTCTGGGGAATGCTGACTAACACCAGCAGGCCCCTTCTCCTACCGTAGGCAAGGAAATAGTTACCCTTAGTTCCTCCAAGAAACCTCCCATTTCTTCATCTCTCCTTAAACACTTATTCTCTGGAGAAGATGCATGAAGAAGTTCCAGGCTTGGGGCCACTGTAGAGAACTGGGTAAGATGAGAGGCTTCAAGCAGGAGTATTAAATGCAAATGTACTTACTGAACAATGGGAGCCTCGGTATCTTTGTTTTCTTTTTTCATATTTTCCTGTATTTCTTTGATGACAATAAAAATTAATTTATAAAAAGACCTTGGGATAGTGGATGTTGCTGGAACAAGCTCATTTTCCCCCTGTTTTCACTTACTCTGGCTCAGGCTAGCACCATCATGCTTCTTGAGAGGTTGTGCTTGAGAAGCAGAGAGGCAGGACCAGAACTGAGGCAAACCCAGGAACATGCCTATGGGTATCTGGCTCTCTGATATGGTGTCGATATCACAGTTCTTGGCATGGGTGGCTGTGATTTCAGGGGAGAACAAGTGAGACTATAAGAGGTTATGCCAACTTTCCAGAAATACACTTTGCCACATTGATGAAATTAAGAAGGAAGTAAGATTCCAGCTGAAGATTCTTGGCAAGAAATGATGATCGTGCAGGAAAAGATATTGGGTCTTGGAAGATAATTGCTGGAAATACGCACTTAAGGAATAAAATTGAAGATTTCTTTTTTCTTCAAGAACATCATTTGTCATATTTATTTCATCAAAAATGTAAAGGTTAATATAATAAGAGTCTAGTATAAGGCAGCAAGAAGGATAAGACATCACTTTGAAGAGTCTCTTATCAGAGCAACATGCCTTCTGCTAAAATTGAAGCAAGAACCAACATCAAATTCATGGTGAAGCTTGGGTGGAAAAATGGCAAAATCACAGATGCTCTATAGAAAGTTTAGGGGGACAGCACCTCAAGGAAATCAGCAGTTTACAAATGGGGAGCTCATTTTAAGAAGGGGTGAGATGATGCTAAAGCTGAGGCCCTATGCAACAGACCATCCACATCAATGGTGAGAACAAAAATTAATCTTGTCCATGACCTAATTGAAGAGGACAAATGACTAACAGCAGAATCAATAGCCAACATCAAAGATATCTCAATTGGCTCAGCTTACACAATTCTGACTGAAATATTAAAGTTGAGCAAACTTTCCACTCAGTAGGTGTCCAAACTATTATGCCCAGATATAGCTACAGACAAAAGCTGAGTTTTCAATGGAAATTTTAAGCTGGTGGGATCAAGATCCTGATTTCTTTGTTAACGATCTTTCATCTCTTTGAAGAACTGAAACAGGAGATGGAATGTGGCTTTGCTGCACTCAGTTGCCAGCCAAGAGTGGTCCCTAGGAAGTCTGGCCTTATCGTTGGCACAGCAAAGGAGTACAGAGCACAGACAGACAGCTGGGGTCAGTTCCCCGAAGACACAGGTGCTTCTCATGTCCATCATGCCTGAGAAGGCCTAAACTGTTGCCATAATCACAACTCTATGAGTAACTGATGAGATAGGCTATGTGGTGTTCTGTAAATTCAAACTGGTTTTCACCCTACTTAAAACTAAAAATGACTTTTAATCCAAACTTTCTTGAAACAGAAGAGTTACGTTTACTTCATAGTCCTTGAAACTGATATCTTACTTTTCCTTTCATAAATTATGAAAATATAAGGGAACTATAATAAATTTCTGTTAAATAGCAAGTATGAGATAAAAACTCATAACATTTAATTAAATTTTTCATTTAAGTTGTATATATATGGGATACATATGATGTTTTGTTACAGGCATATAATATGCAATAATCAAATCAAGGTATTGGGATA
>NW_003852434.1:1630083-1632396 GCF_000181295.1 Otolemur garnettii
CCTTCTGCCTCAGCCTCCCAAGTAACTAGGACAATAAGCACCCACCACAACATTCCAGTAATTTTTCTATGTTTAGTAGAGACAGGAGCTCACTCGTGCTCAGGCTGGTCTCAAACTCCTGATCTCAAGCAGTCCTCCCACCTTGGCCTCCCAAAGTGCTAGATTATTTAATTTTTTTAAAGGTAGGTTTGATTGATTCAATTGAAATAAAAGTTATAAACTGATTTAGTTAATGTTGTTTACAACATGAAAGTTATTGACAATGTGATTTAGTAGAGCTACTAAAACTATAAGCCAACAGAAATAGGAATAAATGATGCCTTAGGACATATTTTTTATAAACCTTTGAAAAAAATCATTTTCCTCCTAAGTAATATGATCAAACTTGAGCATAAGTTTAGCAGTTAGGAAATTATTATACATCTGTGTTGGATTTTTATCTCCTCTATATAACTATTGATGCATAAAATTTGTTATTTTCAAACTAGCAATGAAGAATAACTTGAAACTCATGCTTATTTTTCAGAGGCACAATTACTCAATTCTGGATCAAACTTGATATAAACACATACAGATTTTATTTTCAGCTAAAATGAGATGATTTTCATCTTTGCCTGTGATGATTGTTACACAAGTCAAAACTTGCTCACACATGTAATGAGTGGAAGACTGCAGCAAAGCGTTTACTGCTTTCCTGGGAACTCCAGGACACTCCGCCTTCACAGATAGCCAGAGCTTGTCCGGGGCAGATTAGTAAACCCTTATCTTGACTGCATGATCAGACCACAGCTTACAAAGTCAGGCTCTTGGACTGAGAAGAAGTTTCAGAAAAAGGCTCTTTCACCCTTGTGTGGGAAGAAAGAAAAGAGACTGTTACATTCTGTTCTGTGGCTCTGTGAAGTGTTTTGTATAAAACATAAATCTTGCCAGTATCCTTCCTCATTCTTAAACCCAAGCAGCAAGGAGAACATTTAAGATCGCCTATTGCAATATAACGTTTCCAAAGGTTCAGATTCTTACAAATCTAAGAATCTTGCCAACTAAAGACATATCAATTTCTCCAGGGTATGACAGATCTTTGTTCAACTGGTTCATGTAGTGAAAATACCTGCTAAGTCCCCTTTTGCTGTAGTCACCACTTTCTTCCTTGAAACACTCAGCAAAAACTTGTCCTATTGCTTTCTTAACAATGCTCGTGTAATCCACCTTTTAGCTAAAGCACCCTTTAGCTGGTAGGTGAAAACCCTTGGTCTGGCAAGCCACAGATTTCTATCTGCAGCAGGAGATTTACACAATCTTCATCCCAATGATAACACAAGTTTTAAAATGTTACAGAGTCAATTGCTTTTCATTTAATAAACTCAACTATTTTGTAGGATCATTCAGAATTGTTTTCACTTTATCTATGAGTTTTGGGCATTAGTATCTCTCGGAAGAAAGCTGTATTCTGGGACAACTTCACATCCAAGAAGCTCCGTGAACCCAGGCATCAGAAGAAACTAAGAAAATCAGGTCAAGGCACAAAATAATTGAACTTCTGCCAGCTGGTGATAAAGAGAGGAGAAAGACTCGTTACAAACATAGGCACAAAGATGAGGCTGATGTCAGAGTTCTCATAATGCATATGAGAGAGTAAAGCAAGATCTTTAAAGCAGTAAAAGAACTGCCGACCTAGAGAACTGTAGCTACCTCAATATCTTTTTAAAATGAAGGCAACATCCTTCAGATATAAAAAGGCCAAAAATTCCATCATCAACAGGCCCATATTACAAGATAAAGAAGTTTTTTCAGTAAACAGAAAAATAATACCAGATGGAAATAAGAATCTACACAAAGAAAAAAGAGCACTCAATATGGAAACTCTGTGATTAATGATAGATGTTTTCTGAGAAAAAGATAAAAATAAAAGTGCTTAGTCTTTCCAACCCAGGGGATGACTAATAATGTCAGTTGTTAGTAATAAATAATGGATAGAAGATAGAATAATTACTTGGAGGTTAGAGTTGTACAAGGTCTATGTAAAAGACGTTTCAAACGAAAAATAATTTATGTTCCTACAAGGTAAACAAAATAAATAAACAAAACTCTGTCACGTGTATACTTTTATCTTTGATGAGAAGTAAATACTTTAGAAGTAACATTTGCTCCTGCAATCCCTCTACTCATATTTACCCAAAGGGAAAAAAGACATCCTATAATAAAGATACTTGCACTCAAATGTTTATAGCAGCACACTTCACAATTGCAAGAATGTGGAAACAACCCAAGTGCCCATCAATACATGAATGGAGTAATACACACACACACACACAC
>NW_003852434.1:1632700-1642951 GCF_000181295.1 Otolemur garnettii
AAAAAAAAAAAAAAAAAGATGGTGACCTAGTATCTTTCTTAACAACCAAGATGGAACTGGAGACCATTCTCTTAACTGAAGTATTGAAAGAATTGGAAGAACAAACACCACATGTACTCATAAATTGGACCAAGTTGATGGACACCTACATGCTTAGATAGAAGCAAAACTCAATGAAATTCCAGCAGGTGGTCGGGGGAGAAGGGAGTGGGTAACTGCCCACTAACAGGTACATTGCAGGAGCACACTGCACATTTTCTAGGTGAAGGGCACACCTATAACTTTGACTCAAAATATAAGCACACATAATACATATAATTTATAATACATATAAAATGTATGCACACCCCATAATATTCTAAAAATTTTTTTAAAAAGTAACATGGATGTAAAAGTTCTCTGGAGGCTAAAGAAATTATTCTACTTATTTTAATTCTTTTTTTTCTTTTTGCTACACAAACTTACTTTAAGTAGATTTTTTGTGCCAATCAGAAGCTCAAAGATTAAAGAAGTTTTTTCTACAAAATCCATTTTGGTGCTCGGCGCCCATAGCTCTGTGGTTAGGGCACCGGCCACATACACTGAGGCTAGTGGGTTCCAACTGGTCCCAGGACACTTGCTATATGACAATGACAACTGCAACAAAAAAGTGGCCAGGTGTTGTGGCAGGCACCTGTAGTTCCAGTTACTTGGGAGGCTGAAGCAAGAGAATCACTTAAGCCAAAGAGTTGGAGGTTGCTGTGAGCTGTGATGCCACTGCACTCTACCCAGGGCGACATAGTGAGACTCTGTTTCAAAAAAAAAACCTATTTTGGACCTGAGTTTTGTCAAATTTATTCAGTAATGGCTTTTATACATTTTATTTTGGGTCACAAAATGAAACCGCAAAGCTACGGTAGATTAGTGAACCTGTCTAAATGAACTGAATGCCCATGTGTGCAGAACCAATTAAAGAGAAGCTCTCTTGACTCAAAATGGATAACATATTTTTGTAATAAACCTTGTCTCAGCAGCATACGTCAACTCCATTTCCACACAGGGACTTGCAAAACATTGGTTAAAAAACTGCTTTTCTTCCTAAGATGAAAAAATCATCTGTGGGAAACTTTTCATCCCTGGGTTTCAGCAATGCAAAAGTGGAGTATATTATGCTAGATTCTGTTTTACTATTTTAACATCAATATTCAATAAATACTTTATGTAGAGTAAGACTCTAGTTAGAGAGTAAAAACAAGTAGTTATATGCACATATAATAAAAATGAAAAGACTGATCCCCTAAACTTTAGATATTCACACTGTAAATGTGGACTATGCATCGGTTAACCCTTTACCAGAAATTACAGATTTCACATCATAACTTGACACAAGTTATATTATCTTCAGGGTACAAACACTAAAACTGATTAACCCTAAGTTATCATCAGAATTTTCTGGAAAATGTCTTTACAGAGGACATCATTAGCCTTGCTTGTCAATGGGATTTTTTCTCATTATGTGTGCTATTTAATATTAATTTATATAATGTTAATGTTATATAAAAGAATAAATATATAACAATATGAATTATAACTGAATTATTACATACTCTCACTTTTATAGACCCAGTTTTGTATAATGGTCTTGGATAAGAATAAATTGAAATATAATATAAAATTTATTAGAGAATAATATTTTCACATTAAAAATTGATTTGCAGGGCTGGGCTTGGTGGCTTACTCCTATAATCCTAGCACTCTGAGAGCTGAGGCTGGTGGATTGCCTGAGCCCAGCTGTTCGAGACCAGGCTAAGCAACATGTATAAGCATCAGTCTTTTTTGCCTCTACACAACAGGATGTTACATGGGGAAAGAATATTGTGAAACCCCATCTCTAAAAAATTAGCCAGGTGATGTGGTGGGAGCCTGTGGTCCCAGATACATGGGAGCTGAGGTAAGAGGATCATTTAAGCCCAAGAGTTTGAAGTGGTTGTGAGTTATAATTCCACGGCACTCTACCCTGGGTGACGAAGTGAAATTCTGTCTCAACTTAAAAAAAATGATTTTAAGATTGTAATTATTTATATCAATTAAAACTAAAACTGAATATTTTCTTTAAAGCCTTGTTGGAATACTTGCAAGATAACATTTGCACACAGTTGTGGCTTCAAACGGACTGACATCTTATTGCAATGTCACCTGGAGAAGACATTGCTGAAGAGTTGTTAATGCTGAACAAGAAAGCAAAGTATTTATCTTTTATTTGGCTTTTATGTCAAAAAAAAAATGGTGGGAAAAGGACTCCCACCATTATATAAGTGATGGAACTAAAATCCAAAGAGATTCCAGGGCTCCCTCAAGCCATACAGCTAGCTAGGGTTAAAGTAGGTCCTCAACATTGAGCTCCTGTGTTCCAGGCAGAACTGTTGCCTTTATAGATTTCATCATGCTTATCAATGCAGGAAGACTAGGTGCTATCAGCCTTTTGAACGTTACAATTTTTTATTCTGCAGGACTCTCTCATCCTTTGTAGCGTTCCTATTCCAAGCCCATTAAAGGCCAGTAGCACCCACACATTCTCAAATGCCTTCTAGGAAGACAGTTCTGCCCTGGTTGAGCAATGACACATACTTTACAAGTTCATGTATCTGGAGCAAACGATAAAGAGCAAGACTCCCAGATGTGTCGTGACCTTCTTCCCTTTTTCATTCCTTAACTCCTGAGTTTCCTGTGGCTATTCTTGAAGTTAGGCAGAGAGCTCTTTGGCTCTTCCCATGCATTCAAAAAAGAAAACTGGACACTACTGGGAAACTGTCACTAGAAAATGAAAGGGACCATTATTATTCCCCTACATCGTTATGCTAGACTTAGGGATTTGTTGAGGAACACATATTAATACGACATCGCAAAGTATCTAGTAAGTGCAAGCACACTTAATGGTTCTAAGAGACATTTTAAGTAGAAGATGTAGGAAGTTCAAATGTATGTTAGATATTTAGTCTTCTGTAAGTTTTCCTAGTCCTCAGTGAATAAGCTAATTTAGATAATACAACATCCTGTATAGTTACACATGGGAATTATAAAGTCAGTATCCCAATCTGACTACACAAAACGTGAGAAATTCCTACAGCAGCGTGTGTGTGTATTTAACCAAGCACCTACTATTTATGCTGTGCCACGCTTGGTGCTAAGCACTTTAGATGTATTAATTCACTCAGTCCTCACACCAACCCTGTGAGGCAGGTCCTCATCTTAACCTCATTTGATAGGTGAGGAATCAGAGTCAGGGAGTAATAAAAAATCACACAGTTAGTGTGTGACAGAGCAAAACATCCAACCCAGGCAGTCAGATTCGAGACGATGCTCTTCACCACCTCTTTCTTGCCTCTAGACAACAGGATGTTACATGGGGAAAGAACATTGTGAAAACCAAGTTTAGGATACTGGCCAAGTCGGAAAAATCCCCAAGTGGCCACTTGCCAATCAGATGTTATTTTGCTGCATCTGAAGCAACAGACTTCTAGACGTCTTTTGTAAGAGTTTCATTACAACCCGGCGTTCCCAGGCTCTGGTTCTGTCACCTCCAATATCCAAGGGGGGGAAACAGACTAACTAAAAGGACCATACAGTTGCCTTTTCATGTGTATTACTACAAAGTGGTTTTAACAAAGGTGAACTTTTATTTTTAACAGTTAAACGTGAACAATAAGAAGAAATAGCAGAGATAGAATTCCTTTTTCATGAAGTCATGAACCTGGTTCACATTTTAGGACAACTCTCTCTCGATGCTTCCTATCTTCTTTCTATCAACTAGTGATTTGAGCGGTCTCCACGAGGGATAAAGGATATGAGGGAGAAAATCTTGAGCACCATTCTAGTTCTACACAGAGAAACTTTTCTTTCAGATTGAGTTTTTGTGCCTGTATAAAAGCCATTGTTCCACCCTGAGAGCAGATCATTTTACCTGTTACACTGGAAAGAATCACAATTTCACATTCTTTCCTGTTTATATTGGTTCTCTACCCATCAAAACAATATTGTTCTCATTGTGGGTATGTGACTGGGATTCCATTGTAAGTGACATGCATGTATAAGCATCAATCTTATCTCTCCAACCCCTAAACCAGTGCCTGGAACACAGAAGGTACTTAATAATTGCTGAATGGGTACATAAGAGTCGCAAAGGGCAGGGAGAAGTTGGCCATTATGTCTTGATAAAAGCACACAAATAATTAAAACTGATTTGCATACCTTTATCATTTTTATCATCTTCTAAACTGGCTTTATAAAAAATTAAATTCCAGTTGGTGACATTAGATTTCAACTATCTATGTTCTGTTTTCAGGAAATGGGGCAGGCCTGAGCATGAGGAGACCATATATATCTATAATACTGATTAAAAAAAAAAAAAGCTATTTTTGTGCTCTAATAATTTATTGAGTACTATCTTACTTCAATCAGTACTATTTTGTCTATACTTTTGCATTAAAGAAATGCTATTTCCTCCTAAAATTTCAGGGTCAGTATAAACTAACAAATCAAAGTGACAACTCAATCTTTGGTGCTCCTTGAGTCTCACTGACTGACAATATATTAACCATGGTAGAGCTAAGCCAAATATATATTAAAAATGTCCTTTTCTTTAAAAACCTCAAGCTATGCTTTGGTAAAATATTAGCCGAAAATGGGAGCTATAAGCATAAAAGTAGAAGATGTCAAAATGAGAAAAAATACCAAATTTTACCTCTTCAGGATTTTATCTAGCACCACCCCTGACCCATACTTGGCCACACTATGTGTTATTTGGGACCAAGCGTTCATTCCGCCTCCCACAATACGAGGTAATGGTAGCTGAAAATCTATTTGAAACCAGCCCTCTTCCTTTCTCAGCCATGCTGTGTAGAAGTGACTGCCCCTGTCCGAAGCTAGAAAGCTACGGGCCCTGACTGGACCAGGGCCCTCTAACTCATCCCGAGGGCTGCGGTTCAGGCCTGGGTATACACCTGAGTAACCAGAGCCCGCCAGGTTTGAGGCAAAATTTCCTGGAGGTGGATTTGACAGTTGGAGGTTGTGGGTCTTAGAGCTCTACAATATCTGCCTGCGGTGAAAGCAGCCAATCTGGGGATGATGTTGACTTCCAAGGAATGCTGACCCCAACATGGCCCCTAGGAACGTGGCTCATGTTCAAATCAAGCCATCTCTACAGCCAGGTTCCCTGTGGGCCCAGTCCAGTGCTCAATAAACAATCTCATTCCTTTTAAGCCACTAGAGGTTGGATCGTGACATTTGCCTTATAATAAATACAAACCTCTCAAGTCTGGCTACTTTTCAAGCAGATGGATGACGTACAGTCATGCACCATATAACAATGTTTCACTCAACAGCAGATAGTGAATAGGACTGTGGGTCCTTAAGGTTATAATGGAGCCGAAAGCTTCCTACGCGCCCTAGTGACATTACAGCTGTCACATCCGAGTGGAACGCACTTCTCACGTGTTTGCGATGACGCTGCCGTCAACAAACTTGCTGTACTGCCAGTCACATAAAAGTACAGAAGATAAAATTGTGTACAGTACATAATACTTGATAATAAATGACCATGTTCTGCTTCATGTATTTACTGCATTATAATTTTTATGGTTGTTTTAGAGTGTACTACTGCTTATTAAAAAATAAAAGTTACCCATTAAACAGCTTCAGGAAGGTCCTTCAGAAGATATTCTAGAAGAAGGCATTGTGATCATAAAAAATCCCAGCTCCATTCTTGTTATTGCCCCAGAAGACTTTCACCGGGACACGATATGGAAATAGAAATCGTTGTAATGGATCATTCTGTGGAGGTCTAGGCTAATGTGTGTGTTCAGTTTAAAGGAAATGTTTTAAAAGCAATAAATAAGGGCAGCGCCTGTGGCTCAAAAGAGTAGGGCACTGGCCCAAATACCAGAGGTGGTGGGTTCAAACCCGACCCCGGCCAAAAAGGATGTAAAGAAAGAAAACATTTTTGTATAACTACATAGTGTGTTTATGTTTGGGGTATCATTACCAAAGAGTCAAAAGGTTAAAAAAAATTAAAAAGTTTATAGAGTAAAAAAGTTACAGGAAGCCAAGTTTAATTTATTATTGAAGAAAGAAAAATATTTTTTCATAAATTTAGGGTGGTTTAAGAATACAATGCTCACAAAGTCTACCCTGGTGTATAGGAATGACCTAGGCTATCATGGTCACTCACTACTTACCCACTGACTCGGAGCACTTTCTACTCCTGCAAGTTCCTTTCAAAGTAAGGGCCCTCCACAGGTGTACCATTTATTTTTATTAAAACCATATTTTCTTCATGTTTAGATATGTTTAAGGACACACATATTTACCATTATTTTACAGTTACCCATAGCATTCAGTGTAGTAACACAATATACAAGAGAAATATGCTATTCCATACATCCTACCTAGGTGTGCAGTAGCTTACACCACCCAGGATTAAGTCCACTCTATGATGGTCACACAGGGACAAAATCGCCTAACGAAGCATCTTTCAGAACATATCCCTGTCGTTAAGCAATGCGTGACTGCATTTTATAAAATAAGATGTAGAACGATGGCTAGAGTTGAGGGGTACTGCTTCTAATTATATAATTAGGCTCTTATTTTTCTAATTTGAAAAGTGCTTTGACTTGCTTTTTTGAAAAGAACTAAAATGAGCATGGTATTTAAGTCTAAAAATTGTACTGTGCTTTTAAAAAATTAACTGGCTAAAATACATTATAAATAATTGCATAGAATAAATGTCTAACCCTTTGCACTACAAAATCAAGAAGATACATTGTATGTCTATGGATTTATGACCCCCAGTAGCGGGCTTTACTCCTCTTCCCCTTTGCCTATGCCAAGCTCTCTGAGAGGCCTGAACTATGTTTAACAAAAAAAAAAAAAAAAAGAGAGAGAAAGAAAGAAAAGTAATTCAAGCTGGCAACTGAGTGCCCTACTTTATACTTTTTATTTTTAAGTGGTAGTAATGTTTTAAGGTTTGCAGACTGGAGCTTGTCAATTTTGGTTATATTCAAATCCAGCACCTCTAGTTGAAAAATGAAATTGGAGAGGTTTAGGTTAGTGTTAAAAATTTTAGTGAAATTTTTTATTTATAGGGGAAAAAACCTAAACCTTAACAGCATGCTAATTCTCGAGGTGATTGATTGATCTAGGCTTCACATGTCCCCTGCGTCCCTCCCCATCATTTCCTCCATTGCCATCCTTCAAATCCTGCACAGAGACAGGATGGCTCAACGCAGTCATGAGTTCCCCTCTCTCCTTTTCCCTTTCAACTCACACTTTGTTCTTATTCCTGATCCCCCTTCCCCGTTCCCCTGTCTTTCCCCTCTCCCCTTGTCCTCCATCTCTCCTTTTCCAGTAGAAGAGAGGGAAGCAGGACTGCTATCTGGAAGTAGGGAGATACAATGACAGAGGAAGGGATTTACTCTTGTCCTCATCACCATTGCTAAGTGTTATCACCACTGAAAGCCACTAGAAACATGCTGTACTCACCATACTTACTTTTTTCCATCTCTCATTATCTTCTATTTAATATTTTTACATTATAAAATAGTATGTGAGTCTAGATCAGCACATAACACCATACATGTACAATTTGTCTATTGCCATTAATTTATCAGCTGACAGTGATTTGGATTCTGCCTTCCCTCTGAGGATCTTGCTCTGACGAGGGTCCCAATAACTTAATTGTAATTACTATATTGATTACTATGGGGTTTTTTTGGTAAAGTTCTAGTTCCCTTTCAAATCTGCTTGATCTTTTTTTAAAATTTCCTTGCTCATATTTTAAAGCCTCCATTGACACTAAATTTTGCTTATTTTTTGCATTCTATGCCTAAACTTCTGCTATTTTTACATTCTATACCCGATAATTGCAATAACTGACAGAGAGGAGATCTCACTCCGCCTTCAGCTGTTTCTGCTGGCCCTCACTCACACTGCTTTCTAAGCTCTTGTTTTTGGAATTTAATCCACGGAGATTGTTTGAGGCCTGTGTTAAAGCTGTATTCCTTCAGAGAGGATTTGTGTTTACTTCTACCAATGCCCTGTAAGCACTGCCCCTTTAACTTAAATCCTCAGCTAGATGGTTTGGAGACACAGAGTAAATTCAAATTGAATTTACATATTGCCTATGTGGTCAAGCTCCCATCTTTTTTAAATGCTCAGGAAAGATGTTTTTATTCCTCTCACTGAAAGCCAAGGTTAAGACAAGAAAATATTCTTGCTGCCCCTCCTGTACTGTAAGTTTATTTCTAATTCTCTTTCATTGTGTAGTCTTTTGTGGTCCCAACTTTATGGGAGATTTCTTACTGTACTTTCAACCTTGGACTGGCTCTAAATTATAGCTCCTCTGTGACTACTGCAGCTATCAAAATAGACTCTGAAAAAAATTACCAGGACTGGGCCAATTGATACATTCCAGTCAAAACACAGCTTGAGGCCAGGTGCAGTGGCTCATGCACTCTGGGAGGCTGAGCCAGGATTCCTTGAATTCAGGAGTTTGAGACCAGCCTGAGCAAGAGTGAGACCATCTCTACTAAAAACAGAAAAATTAGCTGGGCGTCACAGTGGGCACTTGAAACCTCAGCACTCTAGCCCTGGTGACTGTACAAGGCTCTGTCTCAGAAAAATAAAACAAAACAAAACAAAAAACAGCTTGAGTATTCACTCACCTCCGAGGAGTCCCATTTTTAGGTGGTGATTTTATTTGGAAAAAAAAAAAAACATTTTTATTGAAAAAAACTTTACAGAGAAGTACAAACATTCCAATTACATGTGAATGAATTTTTCCAAACTGAACACATTTATGTTACCAGCATTTAGATAGAAAAAAAAAGAACATTATCAGTCCCCAGAAGCCCCCTTCAATCTCGTTTGCAACCACTAACTCCATCAAAGAATAATTAAATTCTGACTTTCAGCAACAGAGATAAGTTGCATATATTTTTATATTTTGTAGAAGTGGCAAGGATTCTCACATTTACTTCACTTTTTAATTCTAAACGTGTTTTTTGCTTGTTTTGCCAGCCCCAGTGATGCGTTTAAAATGGTAGGGTTTTCTTATGTTTTACCTGGCATGTTTAGTTGTTTTGGGCACAAGCATTGTTCAAGTAATCTAATCTAGGCTGCGGCCAGTGAATGTTTTCAGTGTCAATCCAATGGTCTCTTCTTGGTTCTCCTCTTACCTGCTCTCCGCGTAACACCTCTTTTTTCCTGAAATTCATTCTTTCCTGGCTTCTGTGATCCCATACTCCTAGATTGTTACCTCCCTCTCTGACTTTTACTAAGAAATTATTCACTGTAATTATTGAAGTGAATGATGCTCTCCCACTCCTTCATTATAAGATCCTTGAGAACAGAGCTTTTGTCTTAATCAGGTATGTTGTGCTTGATGTGGTTCTGATTCATTCAGTCAACCAATATTTACTGAACTCATTCTATGTACCAGGACTGTTTGGGGCCTGCACATACAAAAACTGTCGAAGTATTGAAGGTCCCTGCTGTCCCGGAGCTTAAATTTATTAGGGGACATTGTAGGTACTCAAAAAAGTGTTGCCAGACAAATGAATGGTCTAATGAAGAGCAGCAGAGAAAAGAAGAAAAGAGGGAAATTGTCAGCTACAAAAGTGGATAAGATTACATCCTGAGATGAGAGAAATAGTAGCACAAAGGATCTTGCAGGTTAAATTAGCTGCCTAAGGAAGTTATTCTAGAGCCCAGTCTGGGGCTAGCATGTCAGATAGTGCCCAGGGTGAGAATAAGACGGCTTAAATGGAGCAGAGAAGTCTAGAAATTGGAAGCTGGACAATTTCCAGCAACATTACCCTGCTCTGGAGTGCCTTGCTTATTACACCTCGGCTGTGGATATGTATGTCATTTAGAGCACTGATGGGTAAGTTAAAGTGACAATGACTCTGGAGTACATTTTCATCATCCGCCTTCTCCAGGCTTGTGCTCACCTCTCTCCGCATTCCAATCCCCCTTCTTTTATTCTTGCTTCAAACATTTACACTTTTGCTTCTCCAGTTACATATGACTTCTCAATCTCCCTTGTTGTTTATTTTTTCTCATTTCCCTGGATAGTCTTTCTTCCTTTTCTGTATTTTCCTGTCTCTATTCCTCTCACCTTGTTCCTTCCTGTCACTGTGCCTTTTTCTGTTTTGGTTACCTCTTCATCTGTAGGTGTTAAGTGTTCAAATCTTGGCATTTTGACGTCTTGCGTTCTTC
>NW_003852434.1:1643647-1646051 GCF_000181295.1 Otolemur garnettii
AAAAAAAAAAAAAAAAGAAACCCTTATAGGAGTACTATGTTTATTATGGTTATGTTGTTAGTATCCATGGCGTGCATGTAAAACATAATTTATCAAAGTGAAAAAGTAAGGTATAAGCATTAGCTAAATGAGCTCTATTTTAAGATTAGTGCCCTAAATCTGATATTTATTCACTATAAATATGAAATTACAGAGAAAAATAAGAGGAAATTAGTCCTAAAGCCCCCAAATGCTAAGGATGTTAAAATAAACTTTCCTGACTATTTCATATATCCACTTAACCACCCTGTAACTCTTAGGTTTCAACAGGTTGGTTATTCCTTAGAGTGGTATGAAGATAAAATTCAATCCCGTCATCTAAACCTTCATGGATACCGTCAGAAGTGTGTGTGGTAACCTTTAGAAGTAGGACGATGAAACAAGTTGCAGATAAATAAGAAAAAGTATTAAAATTTTAATTGGTCATTCGGCTAGTTGATTCTTGGTCAATTGACCTATGTTAAAAGATAACTAAGGCATGTTCCAATTTTAAAGAGTTTATGCGCACAGACAATTAATCAAGAATCAGGCAGTACCAAATCACAAGCAGTTTCGGCCCCACCAAGGGACTCAAAAACTTTTATGAGGTATTTGCGGAAGCAAGACAAGGAAAACTATTTGATTGTTTTAAGTGAAGAATCCCTGGTTAGAGGCCAGCTGACAGTTCCTGATTGGTACAGCCCCTCATTAAAGGTTAGTTCACGGCTTCTGATTGGTTAAGTCATTCTCTGTTGCGTTTCAGTTGTGTTTGTAGTTAAAAACCCTGAATGCTGAAGCCATCTCAGCCTAAAGGCTTTCCAATTAATTACACCTAGAATAAGCAGACAAAGGAAGGTGATGTTGCTTAACTTTCCTGAACCACCTTGGATCATGAAATCAGATAAGATTGAGAACCTTGCTAGAGAGGCTTTGCCGTGGCCAAAGGGTGCAATGGGTGGCTCTTGTGTCAAAGGCTGTAGTCCAGCTGGGGCCAAATGGGAATCAAGGCCAGACCTATAATGGGCTTACAGCACCCGTGAGAGCCCAAGTGAGGCTGCATCCGCTAGCAGGCACTAACTGGCAGTGACTAAGGCAGTGAGAAGCCAGCTCACTACTGAACACCAGTAGTCTTATGGGTAAGGGTCAGCAGGGCAAGTATTCACCAGGAAGACCACAGGCATCTCTCCAAATATCAGAGACGAGAGAAGAGAGTTAAAGGAAAGCGAAGGACCCTGAGGATTTCAGCGTCAGGGCAAAAGTGTGAGAAGTTGCAAAAGCTGTGCACCGTTTCTCCCTATGCCCACATGCTACCCAGAGGAGAGAATCAGGGATACGGATGAGCCAGTTGAGAGACCAAACACTTCATCAGAGAGAGGCTGAACACCACTCAAAAGGGTGTTTCAATTATCAGGCTGTACTAAAACTAAAGAGAAGTTAGATACTTACATATCTCCCCCCACTTACAGACCAGAAGGTTGGGTCTTAGGAAGCCAGATTAGACACAGACAAAACAAAGAAATTACATTTTCCACTATATGTCCAAGCTGAAATATGAGTTAATAATTGTGACCTTATGGTGTTCATTGTTCAAGTGCTCTGTATCATTTCTTTTTTATCTTCTTGATCTGGCAAAGAATCTGTTCATAATTCCGTTACATTTTTGTTTCTACCCATTTATCCTGTATAACTAATAATTTTTGCTTTATCCATTTAAGTGTTACTTTATTTGTAACACAACTTTACAATGGTAATGATGATGCCTGTCGTTAATATAATCATTTTTGTCTAGCTTGCTTTCTGCCTAAAATTTTACTTTGTTGCCATTCCTAACTTTTTAAGTTTGTTCTTTACTTTAAAATGTCTTTTCCAGATACGTTTCTTGTAAATAGTATATAGGTTGCTTTTGTTCAATTCATTCCTAAAGTCAGAGGTTTTTCACTCTCCCTGTGTTTTTTAACAAAAATTATCATGCTTTCCTCAGTCCATTCTGGGTCTTTGTTCATATAATCTGGGATTTTTATACTCAGACAATATTGCTAAAGTGTCATCATGCCTTATTTTTTTTTTCAAGATTTTCTTTTCAAAACTAGTTTCCTTGTAAAATAATATTTTCATAGTTCACTTTTTATTTTCAAATTTTATATCTTATTTTTGTGACTATAGGCTATTTAGACTTCTATATTTAAGTGATTTCAAAGATAACAGACAATTCTTGTACAAAGCTTTTACAAAATTCTAGTGTTTTTGATGTTTAATCTGTTAGACTACCTTTTTTTTCTTAATTTGAGTTAGGTTATTTGGGTAATAGGGTAAATTGCTAAACTCTTGTGTAAGAGAATGATTTCTTCATTGCTTGCACAGGAATAACAATTAGGTGAATAGAAAA
>NW_003852434.1:1646402-1649327 GCF_000181295.1 Otolemur garnettii
CCCAAGCCCGCCACAACGCCTGGCTATTTTTTGGTTGCAGCCATCATTGTTGTTTGGCAGGCCCAGGCTGGATTTGAACCCACCACTTTAGGTGTATGTGGCTGGCGCCTTAGCCACTTGAGCCACAGGTGCTGAGCCATCTCAGCACTTTCATTCTTTGGCCTTATCATCTGCATTCTGGGAAAGTCTGGAATTTATCACAAAAATCATTGATTTCAATATTTTACAATATCACTTTTGCTCTGTACAATCTTCATTGAAGACTCCAATTCTGAATCCTGCTTTTACTTTCCTGGAAAGTTGCAGATTTTGGTTATCTGGCCATCTCAGATTGTCAATCTGTATCTTTTGTCCTGTTTCATGGAGTCCATAAATGTTCACATCTTCTGGAAGATAAATGCCTATTTTCTATGGGTCACTTCTGTTATCAGTGTTGCCTGGATATCACCGCCACTGCCATGCTCTTACCCTGAACTGCCCTCGTAATTTTCGTAGGCTGTATCCTTCCCCCCCTCAACACAGCACTGTCTGAGTGTGGTATTTATTGATTGAGTGAGTGAGTGGGCACACGGAATGTTTTCGTCCATCTCACTGCCTACTTGGGTGCTCTCAGATTCCTCCTTTCTCACCTAGACCTGAATTAGACACGGCTATGAATGTTTGTAGGCCAGTGTGTAGTGTAGCAATGCTGGACTGAAGTGGGATTTCTTAGGTCTCCACTTGCTGGATGAGAATTAATTTTTCAAAAACCTTAGGTAGTCTGCAAATGCTGTGTACAAAAACAATTAACGCTGCCCTGCAAATGTACTGCTCTCAGTGCTAAAAAGGCCATATAGCCCTATTGATTCCTGTTTACTCCCTGCAGTTAGGTTTGTTGAGATTTTTAATCCCTGTATGTAGGATCTGGTAGGCAGAGTTGATGACTTAATTTGCAGAGCCCAGTGCAAAATGAGAACAGGGGACCCTCTCTTCAGAATGTCAGAAATGAAACGTTGTTCAGGGCACTGAAACGTGAGCGTTTCCCTTTCTTTTGCAGCCTCTCACTGGCCCTGTCATGCTGTTTTTGTATTTGCTATTTAATGTCACACACACTTGGGTACAAGTAGACTTGCAAGGCAAGTACAGATGCTCACAAGGTACCTGGGCCCATCCCACAACCCTCCACCACACCAGAGCACCTGCTCCTGGCTGGGGACAGGAAAACCAATCTGCTCTTCCCACCTATCCGCCTTTCCGACCCAAGGCAATGTGCAACCTCCAAGGGATTGCAACCTGCTCAGAGGTGCCCAATACCTGAATTGGGGGTGAGTAAGAAGCTTGCCCCCAGCTAATCTGCCACTCAACTCATGACAGTGCTGTCAGCCTGCAGCCAAGTAGCCTCTGCCATGCCTTACCCAATATGCCACCGGACAGCATGCCCAACCCCAGCTTCTCTGGCAGCAGTGACTAGGCAAGAGTGGAAAGAGAGAAGCTGGCTGGAATCTGAGGTGCTAAAGTTTGGGAAGCTGGCAGCCAAGACCCTGTTCTAGGAGGCAAGAGAAAGACAGACCATGTACATCCAGGCTGCAAGTCCTAGTACGTGCTCCATTGCCCCTGCGGACTTCACTTTCAAAACAAATTTAAAGGCAAAATTGTTAAGAATTTCAGGATGCTGGCTGCAGAGCATTAAACCTCAAGCAGGGGCTCTTGTGAGCAGGGGGCCCTGTGCAGCCACACTGGTCACACAGTGGTGAAGCCGGTCCTAGCTGGGGGACAGTAGGCCAGTACCTTACCACCTCACGGATGGGATACAATCCCATTTCCTGACTTCTGCATCTCTGAGTTAGAGGCAGACCTGGGAGAGACTCAGATTCCTTCTCTATCTACAACCCTAGAGGAGTGCTGGTCCAAATTAGTGGCTACCGCGCTTCTCAATCCAGCATCAGCTGCACTGGAATTGAAAGAGATACTTTCCGTCTGCTTTGAAATGATTTACAGATCTACTTAGTTGGAAGAACTACTCAGGGCTTTTGTCCTTTACTGTGCCTGAAAGGATTTTACTAAGAAGTTAAGGAAAACACATGAGATTCTTTGCCTGGTGATATTTTCACTCACATTGCTACTTAGACTTTAAGAGAGGTAAAGTGGACCTTTCCTTGTCTTCCAGCAACTCCGTCCTGGTGTATCCAGCACCACTAAGCCCTGGGGCCCTTTCTATTCACCGAAATAGAAGAGCAGACAGGCAGAGAACAGGAAGTGGAGAACAAGTTTCTTTTAACAGCTGCCTCTGACTGTCAAGAAAAAAATGCCTTGTAAGCCACCTGGGGTGGAGGGTAAGCTACAAATGTTACTTGCACAAACATTAAAAGTTCATTGCTAAATTGATGATGAAACAGGGAAAGGAATTTGTTTTGCTGAAAAAGAGTGAAAAATGTAAGGAAAGGGATTCTCCCTGAGATGACAAGACTCCACACTCTGGGTGACCTTTCTTCAGAGCTCCAAATTCACAAAATGTGAGATCAGTTTTTTTTAGAGGGAAAATATTGTCTTCCAAATAAACAGCATACTTTTTATTCCTAGTAATTCTTGTCCTATAGATTCATTGTTTCAGGGGAAACACAAAGAAAGCTGAGAACAAAGAAGTCATTGCTTAGCTCTGACTTTCAAAATAGACATTTTTTTTAAAAGTCTAGCAGAAACAATAATCTGGAAAGCAAAGTTTTTGCTAGTCAGGAAGGGAAAGGAAAAAAAGATTTGCGATTTTAAGAACCTAGAGTTTGAGGACTAAGCACTGAAAAGACTTGGGAGATGCCACCCCAAAGCATGCCACTTTGCCACTTTGGTATCAGTATTTTTTTTTTTTTTTTGGAGACAGAGTCTCAAGCTGTCCCCCTGGGTAGAGTGTTGTGGCATCATAGCTCACAGTAACCTCTAACTCTTAGGCTC
>NW_003852434.1:1649422-1652233 GCF_000181295.1 Otolemur garnettii
GGGCTGGATTCGAATCCGCCAGCTCTGGTGTATGTGGCTGGTGCCCTAGCCACTTGAGCTACAGGTGCCGAGCTGGCATCACTATTATTTTGAACTGAAAGCATCTGAGAATCAACGGGGCAGGAAGAGTTCTCTGCCCTCCTCTTGTCCTCTAGAAGCTGGGCGTAAGTTTCCCTTGCAAAGGTGTCCTCCACGTTCCATATCAGGAAGAGAGCACTTTATTCCCTGCAAATAGAGTGGGCACCACCGAGACAAATTGGCATAAACTATTACTGAAGTAAGTCTCATCTTCCATTAGTTCCCCACATCTACTTCCCAGTTACTTCCCAAGGATTTATCATACCTTAAAGTCCCAAAACCCCTTTCTTTGTTAAAATCATATATAAACTCCTATAGTCTAGCCATTATTTTGAGTTTTACTTCTTTTCTAGAAACTCCAGGGCACATAAATAGTAACACAACTTGTATACTTCTTTTTTCTGTTAATTTGTCTTTTGCTAGTTTAATTCACAGACCCTCAGTTACTAAGCCTTCCTAAGAGGGTAGAAGAAAAGTTTTTCCTCCCTGACAGGTTCTACCTATAAAGCAATAATTAGGAAAAATGTTTCTTGCCCTAAAGAGAAGAAATGAAGAGATAAATAGTTTAGATATGAATGTGGGCCTGATCCATGGGTCTGCTCATTCAGAGTTAAATCCCAGAAGACAAGGATAGTGACTTGAGCACTTGATAGTGACTTGAGCAAAGCAATTTCTTTCTAGCTTTCTCCTCAAAATGCTGAGGGAGATTGTCCCTGAGTCTCCCTCATGTTAATCAGCCACACACCTGGTAATTCCAAACACAGGTAAAATTGCAAAGGCAGGTCTGTACCACATGTCTAAATATTTAAGTAATAAATCATGTTCTATTCTCATACCTTACAATGCCCCAGAAGGTCAGGTACAAATTTTCAAATCTTGGAATTTTTGAGTTCCAAGCAGGAAAGTGCCACGACCCACCTTCTCTTTCCACTGTGGAGTCCCATGCACACGTGTGTCTGAACATCCCAGTCCATACACACAAGCCCTGCCTAGGCACCCCCTTAAAGCTGTCATTAGTTATTGCTTGGACCTAGAGGTCTGGACATTCAACAAAGGAAAAAGAAAAAAGATTTGTGATTTTCTGAAGGGAAGAAACTGAAGTTCAGGGGACTAACGATTGAAGGGGTTCAGTTCCATTACTGTCCTCAGGGGGACAGACCCAGGAGGAGGGCTTTACAGACCTCTAGCATATAGTCAAATAGTATGCTAGAGGCTGTTTGGGCAGAGAATTCAGGTTTCTGGGTACCCAGGCCATATCTTTAAGGAAGGGGAGTGGCACAGTGTCTTGGTGGACATATTCCTTTATTTCTGCAAAGTCTTTGCCCTATGGATAAAGACATCACCAAAGGCAAGCCGGAATAATCATGAGGCTCAGTTTGGAGCCCCTCTTGCTTCGGAAT
This sequence comes from Otolemur garnettii, assembly GCF_000181295.1. Taxonomy (NCBI): domain Eukaryota; kingdom Metazoa; phylum Chordata; class Mammalia; order Primates; family Galagidae; genus Otolemur; species Otolemur garnettii. The sequence continues at coordinate 1,650,901 of NW_003852434.1, forward strand.
GAGAATGGTGGGATGGGTCTGAACACACAGCCACAGCATTAAAGTAGACACAGTAATGTTTCACTCCCGTAAAGGGGGCCCCACTTCCCCCACCAGTTCACCTATGGCTTGTAAACAGCCTGGAGGAGATTTGGGAGGAAGTTCCTGCATGTCCCAGTGGGAGATGGAAAGTATCTGGGTATTGAGAGTTACTGGCTATTGGGAGTTGCCAACCTGGAAAGGAGGAGTCCTTATAGCAAAACAACCAGTAAAGAGTCAAAGAGAGGGTCTAAATGGGGTACAGGCAGGTCTAAATGGGGTACAGGCTGAGGGTGAGTGCCAAGCTGGGATCAAGTCAGAGGTTCTCCCCTCACTGGCATGGACCTTGCTGAGTCAGACTATAAAGTACAAGGCAGTGTGGATGTGACAAAGACAATGCCTAAAAATCAGCGGAAAGAGCTGCTTTAAACCAGAGGAGAGAGCTGAGACAGGCCACGCACCAGAGGCTCTTCCTTGAAATCAAAAATTGTATAAACTTTCCCCTGAGTCCAGAGAGCATCCTGGGGATAGGAGAGAAAGGAAAACCCTTGAGAGAAAAGCCAACCTCATACAGAGTTTGAATTTTGCATCAAAATCAGAAGTGGCTGATCAAAATTAGATTATCTATGACTGGTTTTTTTTGTTTTTTTGTTTTTTTTTTTACCATCAGTAGAAACAGGGGCTTGTGAAATGTTGATTTCTGTCCATCATGGAATGATAGGAAAAATTACCTTTCTGCACATCAGCTATAGATATCAAAGAATGGAGGTCAGGTGGGGTCACTGCCGATCCAGGAAGAGATCAGATAAGGTCTAGGGAAGGGCAGAGTACAAGCTCCCTCAAAACTGACACCAATCCACAGGAGGACTTTGGAACCTTCGTAGGACACACTGTGGTGAAGGGAAACTACAGGCAATTTCATACACAAGGGAAGGAATAAGGGGGCCCCCTGGATTCTGAGTCATTCTAAAATAGGGTATGTAACACAAGCAGTCCAGGGATCTGAATGTAATAGGCGATGTGACATCATTGTCAGTATCCTACCAGAGACTCAAGTCTAGAGATCAAAATTACCCTTGACTCCTTCTTTGTTGCGATCTGACATCAGGTCAGCCATGAAATCCCAGGTCATTTCCATTCAGCCTCTTCTTCCCATTATCCCCAAAGCCTTCTTCATTCTTAGAAATCCACATTAGCTCCTATGTGGTTTCTCCGTCTACAGTTTTGCTCCCTTCTTCCTTCTCTATCACCATAAGCTACTACATCATTTCTATTAAAATTCAAATTTGACTCTTTCATTATTCTTGTTAAAAAA
>NW_003852434.1:1652815-1655196 GCF_000181295.1 Otolemur garnettii
TGTGAGTCATTCTAGTAAATTATTAAACCTGAGGGGAACTGGGGAAACCCCTGACTAACCTGGGGACCTGATACCTCTGCAACTGGTGTCTGAAGTGAGGGCAGCCTTGTGGGAATGAGCCCCTGAATCTATGGAGTCCGATGCTAACTAAAAACTGGTGCTGAGAAAGGGGCCATGCACACAGCATTAGGAGGGAAAAAGCCCCCAGGCCCCTACCAAATCTCACGGTTCCTTCCAATTACAGCTCTGACAAACTTCTCATTGCAAACGTATTAGTTTGTTACTAGAACATGACCTGCATTTCCCATTTTCATGCTACCCCCCACGTCCCACCACAAACATGACCAATTTCTTGAAGGGCAGACTTATTTCTGATGAAAAGCTTTCCCAGATCTTTATCAGAATTTATTTTTCTTTCTCTTATACTTCCACAATAGATTATCTTTCACATTTTCATGGTCTGCTTTGGGTTAGAGTGGGCAAAAATACACAAAGAACCAATATATATGATATAAAAATATATATATATATATTTTTTTAACAGGATAAGGAACATTATACAAAATACCTGACCAGTCACTACTCCTCAAAACTGCCAAGGTCTTCATGTCAAGGTCATCAAAGCATGAAAAGGATATGAGGTTAAAGCTAAGGCAATCTGAATGAAATACAGAACACAAACAAAATCCATTACGGTAGGCTGTGTGGCTGGAACACATAAACAAGTCAACAGCTGCTCTTGAATCTAGAAATTTCTTATGCAATTAACCACATACAAATTATTAGAGTGTGACCAGTAAAACAAGCTTTGTTAGCTGTTAAGTTTGTTTTATATACTGAAAAGGAATGTAGCATATCTTTAAAAACCAGATTTGGGGTAATTTAGTGAAGATTACCCTACCTTTTCTACTAAATTAGTAAAACATGTTTGTGTGCAAGCAATAAATAATATTATGAACTAAGCTTTCTGAAGACAGATTATACTTTTAAAAGAGATATATAATTTTTGCATGTTCATATATAACATATAGTTATTATTTATACATATAAATCTAATGACTGGGAAATTTTTTTGTATCCCATTACTTTTAGCTCTATTTTCAAAGGGAAGGCAAGGCTTACAAAAACTTTTTAGTCATATTTCACTGAATCTAAAATCAATGTTTTATTATCACTAAAAAAGAGAAAAATGCTGTCAATTATAAATGTAAGATGCTGTTGATTGTCAGAAGTACCCCAAGTTCACAGTATTAAAGGGTGAACACACATGTATCTTTAAAATCAATGAAATGCAGTCTTTTATTATACTCTGTTGCGGCAATTATATTGTTGAGTCTAATTTAGAATATAGATGATTCTAGTTACAGAATCATCTAGATGCAGAGAGGAAAACCCCCCCTGTAGAAATATAATTTGTACATTTTATATACGATAGGTTAAATGTCTTGTTAGTATACTCAGAGAGATTTCCCACTCAGGTCTTCCCCTTTGCCAGAGGCTCTGGTGCATTTTACTGCTTCTGTATTCCTTTCTGGCTAATAAAATCCTGTCTTACCACTGGAAAAAAATATACACATATGCATATATATATGGGGGGGACTCAAAGTCCTCCAAATGTTACAGTAAACTGCAAAATAGCTCCCAAAGCAGATTAATAGGAAATTAATTAGATTAATAGAAAATGTATTGTCCCATGATAAACAATAACACAACCATATTGTCATGATTCTTTTCTAAAATAGCTTAAAGTGTGCTTGTTTACATCAGTTCGCATAACTTATCATAACTCTCACTGAATTCAACTTTTGAGTTAATTTTTTTAAATGAGAGTTTTAAAAAAATTCTGGGTTCTGTCATCTTAAATGAATACACCAAGGTTATCCATATAACCTTAGACCTTCTCATTAAGAAAAAAATTATCTTTAAAAGACTTATTTGGTTATAGGACTTTTTAAAAAATGTTAAATGCTTCAATCGATGAGAAAAACTCCCATGAGCTGACTTTGGGTTTTTTACGTTCAAAGGTAATTGTGCTTTCTGTATAAATAACTTCCAGAAGAGCTACATAGTCTGAAATGTAGGAAAGAATTAGGTCTCATTTTTTTTGTCTTAGAAGAAACTAGATTTTATAAATTCAGCTGTTAAGATTCCCCTGGAGAACAAAAGCATTTTTGGTACTAGTTACTTCACAAATTAAGGAGGTCGAGTTTCACGGTCAAATTTCTTCTTGTACGTTAAAAACAAAAGTTCACTGTTCTAAAATCCTACCAATTTCTTTACTATCCATATGATAACTCAAAAACATCATATCCTCCCCCTATCCCACCCTCCCTGATTTAAATAGATAAGGAGGTAATAGCTGATCTCATTACAAAATCGCT
>NW_003852434.1:1655462-1663546 GCF_000181295.1 Otolemur garnettii
CAGGAACAGAGATGGACCCTCAGCACCCCAGGCACTACCCAAGTGGATTTCCATGCAGAACCATGTTGGTGGCCCTGGTGACCTGTGGAGATCTGGTCTTCTTTGGATCAGAAAAGAATTTAAAAGATGTCCCTCAGGAGGACTGTGCCGGTCAGCTCCATGGAGTTTCAGTCAAGGAGTTTCTGAGCCTATGGATCTACAATATTTGACTGCCTGGGGCATCATGCTGGTGGATATTTGGCATTCTCTGAATCACACACACTTAGCCCATTTCTGGAAGCTTGCAGTGGTTTGGGGGAAGGCCTGACAGAGTGCCTCATGGATTCCTGCAGCATGGATGCCCTGGGGGCACAGAAGACCACGGCTTCTTGCAAGGACTGAGATCTCTGTCCTCACCTCAGATGAGAATTTTTGGTTGGATCTCTGCCAGCTACCCTTTAGAGTTGCCTTTGAAATGGTGTTACCTTTCACAGGACTGTCATTGAGGATCACAAAATAGATATTGGTTTGTGAAACGTACACTTCTCTTAGTAAGAGACTCCCCCATGTGTGTGGAAAGGTTGGTGCTGTGCTGAGCCCATGAAGAAGTGGGATTGGGGCCACGGTCTGTCCCTCAGAGGCTCATGGCCTGAAAGGAGCACATGCCTTGTTCACTGGGTCACATTTCCCAGAGATCAGAGATGCAACTTCTATTCCCTTCTTGGTGCTTGCTGACTGTGTGATCTTAGGGCCGATCACATTCCTTGTCCAGCCTTTCATACCTTCATTGGTAGGGACGCTGTCTGATTTCTTTTCTAAATTGGGATACCTAAGCGTGAAAGGGGCACTAGAATACTTCCCGTGGGTTGAGAAGTGTAAACCAAGTGGCTATGAACAGACGAAGCCCAGTGGCCCCTAGACTCATCGGGCAGCCAGTGGACCATGCTGCTGGTTTGTATCTTGGTCCAAATCTGCTGCTCCCATTTGCCCACTGCATTTGCATCAGCAGTTTGCACTTCTGTTTACAGCATATGAGCTCATCATCTCACCAGGGTGCCTTCAGCTGCTTGGAAAAACCCGTTTCTCTCGGAGCCCAGTTATCTCAGGCTGTGACTACAGCAGGCCCCACCTGTTTTATTTTACTGATGGGCCCCTGTGGAGATCAACAGCCATAGTCCTAGGGACCTGGGGCACTCAGATGCCCACCAGCCTGTACATGCACCCCAGCTGGCATTCCCTCAGATGGGTCAGTGCCTGGACCTCAACAGAGGTGCCCTGTCTGGGGGTCTGCAGAGTCACCCGGACAGAAGAGTTATGACTCATTTTCCAGGCCAAGTCTGGAGACAAGGAGTTCTCAGGAGGGCAATTGCTTAATAGCTGGTGTTTATGAATGCTTGGACTGGGACTGTGTAAATTCCCACCCTTTCACATGTAAAGAAACTTAAGTTCAGAGAAGTCCAGAAAGCTGCCAAGGCTGTCTAGAGAAAGAGTGAAGAAGCTGAGGTTTGCATTCCATTCTGTAAACCTTCAACGACCCTACTCTTTCTGCTTGGCTAGCATTTCTAAAGTGTGCAGATGAGATACGCAAAATGACAGCAGGTTACGGGGGGGCACTTTTTAAAAAAAAAAAACTGTTTTATATTTATTTGAACTTGAGACCACAATTGGCATACGAGACCTGTGATTTTCCAGATATTATTGCTTAGGGTATAAAGTACATATTTAAGAAACGGTCAACTCTGTGAAGTATTAAGATAGTAAATGAACACAGCCCTCTTTTTTTTTTTTTTTTTTTGAGACAGAGTCTCATTTGGTCACCCTCAGTAGAGTGCCGTGTGTCATAGCTCACAGCAAAAGAACTCCTGGCTTAAGTGATTCTCTTGCTTCAGCCCCCAAGTAGCTAGGACTACTGGCGCCCACCAACAACCAGCTATTTTTAGAGACAAGGTGTCCCTCTGGCTTAGGCTAGTCTTGAACCTGTGAGGTCAGGCAATCCACCTGCCTCTGCCTCCCAGAGTGCTGGGATTATAGACATGAGTCACCTTGCCCAGCTGAACACACCCCTCTTGAACAGGACTAAATTTGGAATACAGTCCTTGCTTTGATTTCTAATACTTTGGTTGTGTGACTGTGGCCACAACACTGGAGGGACAGTATCTGAGCCTGTGACTTGAGTAGATGTGTCCACTTCATGTCAACTGCACTATTTAGTCCACTGCGATCCTTCATAAATCCAGAAAATCATGATGAAGTGACTGCAGCGCTCAGTCTGAAGACTGAAAATAAAAATAGTCCCAGAACAATAGTTTTCATAACACTATAATTCTGCTTGAACTGGCGGTGGCTTCTGATCTGGACCCTGTCAAATCTTTTATATTTATCTTGTGCCATAAGTTTTCCAACCAATCCCGTTATTACTCTGATATTGACTTATGAAATAGTAAATATTCCCTCTATGCAATTTTTAATAAAAACATGCTCTTAGCAGCCACTTTCCCCATTTGGTCTGAGTTCTGCTTCTCCCTCCTCTAAAAAATACGCGTTTTTGTAAACAGTAACCAATAATTAGAATTTGTGGATCTCTTCTTTAAGGTGCACAAAGTCAAATGAGAGTACCTGTGTCTGAGCTTTATAAAGTAGGGTACTTACAGGCACATAAGCTTAACCAAGATAACCACAATGTGTCTTCTTAGAGCAGGGATTCTTAGCCTATGGGTTGCAACCCTTTTACAACAATGAAAATACATCCTGAGTACCAGATATTTAGATTACGGTTCATAACAGTAGCAAAATTATAGAGTTATGAAGTAGCAATGAAAATAATTTTAAGGTTGGGGTCACCACAACATGAGGAACTGTAGTAAAGGGTCGCAGCATTAGGAGGCATTAGGAAGGCTGACAACCACTGTCCTAGAGCATCTAATATACTACAGTATCTGGCGGGGGGAATTTTTTTTATGTCAATGAGTTAGAAAATTAGAATGCACAATTTATATTAGCATTTATGATAAAACACAAGATTAAGCCGTTTAAAATGCAAAGCTATATTCAAATGTCATTACCACTATCAAGTTTCAGAATCCCCAGGTGTCCAGGAAGCCAAATGACTTCAAGACTTATCTGCAGAGTTCAACTTCCCGAAGCCTATCAGGTAGGTGATGAAATAATTGTGTAAACCGAAGAAGGTGTATTAATAATGATGTATGAATTCTCCTAAAGCAAGCACATTCTTAGAAGTCTTCTGGAAAAGCCATTCTAGAATCCACCACCTCCACTCCACGGGCAGAATTGAATGCTAATGACAGCCTTATCAAAGAAAATTGCCAGATTGGGGCCATAAAGTCCTCTCAAGTCAAATGACAAAGGAAGCTCTCTGTAAATGGCAGGGCCTAATTACTATAACCACTGTCTCCTGTGACATTCCTTTTGCTCTGATTTTCTACTGTGTGTAAATGATTTTAGTTTGATAAAATATTCCAAATGTCCTGTTTTCTGCTATCTCATCTACCTTAAAGGTATTTTATTACTTCAATGAATTATGCCAATATTAGTAATATAGACTTTCCTCTATGAACGAAGTCAGTATCTACTTATATTATCAGGAAGGTGCTAATAGGCCTGTCAAAGAAATTGCAATTCCATTCCTATTTTGTCATTATATTTAACCTAAGAAGTTTCAAACATGTCTGTACACCTTACAATGCCTACCAGTGGATGCCTTTTAAATTACTAAATGCCTTTTAAATTAGATTAACCCTTCAGTTTTCACTGAAATAAATCATATTTTATTTCGGCTAAAACTACTTATATCTCAAATTTTATCTCCCTTCTCTTAGAAGGATTTTCACTTTGAGTTTAAATGCATGGTTTCTGCAATGCAATAACAGTAAGTAGCTAACAGTGTTATACTTAGAGCCCTGTTCTAAGCCCATACTATGTCAAATGCATATGCCACCTCATTTATTCCTCACAAAATACTGAAATAGGTATTATTCCTAGTTTACAGATAGAGCTAAGCACACAGCATCTGCCTATGATCACACAGCATCTGGGCCCCCTACAGTGCCTCTCCCATGTTCTAGTTACTATTAGCCCACTGTGCATGTGCTGATTCACAAATCACATGTATGCTTATATTCTCACTATTAGTTTTCACAGAATGATACACTATATGAAAGTAAATGACATACTTTGTAAGCTTTAAAGTGTTACACAAATGACAAATAGCTTATCAAAGAGAAAAACTACTGACATCAATAAACGATCAAAAAGACAGATAATCAAATTTTACTTCACTGCTACTTGCAAGGGTTTGGGAACTGAATCCTGTTTTCCTAGAATGGCATTCTTTCCACGCTATGAAGGAACTCACCAAACTGTCAGATGGGATAAAAGTGAAGTGCAAACACTTTTTCTGGAGACGTTTTAACCTTATTTCTCTTCCTCCACTACACTCAGAGATGACCGATTGGAACTGCTGATTGTGCAAATAGTATTAGTACAGAATTGCCATGTACGAGGCTTAAAATTATTTTTCTTCAATTCTCTGTGGGCACAGTGAAGTACTTCAAGCACAACCTCTGCTGAGCCACTTTAAGATTTGCAGCAGTGGAAAACTGGAAATAGAAACTTATCCCCAACATAGTTCAATTTGGAAACTGAAGTTAAGAGAAAGTCATTAAAAATTCAAGTTAAGTAAGATTTATTGAGTGCCTCCAGTGTGCATGGCCCTTTATTAGACACATTAAAATTTAGGCACAAAATAGACACAAGATCCCTGACCTCAGGACCTTATCATCTAATTAGCAAAACACAAATTAGAAAACAGTAGACAAAATGATTACATGTCAATGCCCAATGACTAGAGTCAACCAACGTTAAAGAGCTGGAACATAAGGACCCCCAAATGGCATCTAATCCTAAAATCATTTATAAAATGTATTTAGCCTCAGAATCGACAGGACTTCAATTAAGTTTCAATGCAGATAAACAGTCAAAAAGATGCAAATACACTGAAACACTTAAGAACCCTATTAATGACTTTTGTTATTTTGGATCTTCTGTTTTCTTCTAATTATGGTCCGAAGCCTCCTCAATACCAATTTATCTGACAGAAGCATGTCATCTTGCTGTTCTAGATAATCTAGTAAATTTTCAGTCCATTCAAGTGCAGCTTTATGGCTAATGTGTTTCTCTGGATTCGGTTCCAGTTTTCTAGTCTTACTGGAAGTCTTTTGCTCCGCAGCCTTGGCCTGGTCCTCAGCACTTTCACTGTCAGTGAGCACCTGACAACTTGAGTCATTACTTCGGGAGTCAAACCACTGATCAATGTTCTCAATGTCAACTTGTTCACATTCTTCCGTATTCTGTAAAACCGTTGCTAAGTTAGCTGCTAAAATGGCTCCTTCATCCATGTTCATGCCTGAATTCTCTTCAACACCAGGGAGAAGTTTTTTCCAAGCTCTGGTTATGGTACTAGATTTTACCATGTTCCAAGCTCTTGATACTTCATAAACTGCATCCAACACTGTCAAATTCTTCCAAAACATTTTTGGGTCTATTCCCTCATCCATGTATTTCTGGAGAAGTCCTGCTCGGTAGTATCTTTTTACAGTGGCTAGAACTCCCTGGCTCATAGGTTGGATTAAACTTGTGACATTTGGTGGCAAATATTTCACAGTTATTCTGCCATCATCTGAACTCAACATTTCCTCATCAGGATGAGCTGGTGGGAAATCTAAAAGCAGCACTGCTTTTTCTAGAAGCCCCTTTGATTTCAAATGCTTCTGTACCTGTGGCACAAAGTATTTTTCAAACCATTGTCTGAAAACAGATTGCTCTATCCACGCACTTTTTTGACTGAAATAAGTAACAGGAAGGTTTGAAAGGTCAGTTCCTTTGAATGCACGAGGTTTTTTTGCCTTCCCCACGACACAAAGATTAAGTTTATGTAAACCTGTGGCATTTGCACAGCACATAATAATGATTCTCTCTCTGCTCGACCTATACCCAGAAGTACTTTGCTCGTTTTCAAGAGCTAATGTCCTTGATGGTAGACATTTCCAGAACAATCCTGTTTGATCAGCACCATAAATTTGCTCTGGTTGTAGATTCTCTCTCTCAACAAATTCCTGAAAGTTCCCACAAAATTCACTGGCAGCAGTTTCATCTCCTTTTAATTTTGTTCCTTTGCCAGCAGCCTTTGGGATACCATGGCGCTGCTTAAATCGAGTTAGCCAGCCAGATGATGCATTAAAATCACCTTCCATCCCCAAAGCATCAAAAAAGAACTTGGCTTGTTTTGCACAAATCGTTCCAGACACTGGAATCCCGTTCATTTTCTGCTGGTTAAACCACTCTATCATAACTCTATCGAGTTCCTCGTATGTTGATGACTTCATAGATTTACGTTTGGATACCCCACTAGTGGGATCTGAACTGTTTGCATAGTTTATAATCCTCTCTTTGTTCTTTTTAATATCACGAACAGTGGACTCACCAATTCCATACACCACAGAAAGTTTTTTGAAAGAAATGCCTTCCTCAAGTTTCTTAATAATGTCAAGCTTGTCCTTAATTGTCAACACCACACGCTTGCGTTTGCCCAGCATTTTAAGGGTCTAATATTTTAGGCAATTACTCGCACAAGATAATTAACAACTTAGATTTCAATACAAAGAGAATAGAAAATGAGGTCTTAAGATTCTTCCCTTCTCTCACACACTGGACCTAGATGATAATGTGATGGCCAATTTACAGATATGAATCCTTTCCCTTGCAGGCCTGTTTTAAATTTACAAGTTCTTACAATACCTGTCTCCAGTTATACCTGTTTTTGTCCTCCTCCTCCTCACTTAGTATAAGTTCTTTTCATGAACTGCAATCTTACTGGAGGTTAGAGTTTGAATCAATACTGTACTAGCAAGGTCTCTAAAACAGGATGATTGCAGACTCAATTACTGCAATCATTGCTAGTAAGGTTTTTTGATAAAGCCTCTAAGACTCAGAGAAACAGTTTGAGAAATGTGCTAGGGAATAAACAGCTAAAGTCAAGAGAGGACTTGCAAAGCTGACATACAGGAAAATATAATGGAAAAGCTCACCCCTGACTATGTGGTCTTTGTCAAGCAATGGATTGTATGGAATGCTGTCTCTCTAGGCAAGGGCTACACGTTATGCGAGCTGAGTGCTTATGGAAATCAAAGGCAAGCCAGGTAAGGTGAGCTGGACAGAAGTGAGCGGTGCCAGCAAGGCAAAAGCGGCCAGGCAGAAAATTCTGAACTTTAACGCGACTTGTACCTAGTGGATTTGGCAACTGCAAAGGAGGAAGGAGTACAAGAGGCGATGTCACATTATTAAAGAAAGCATCAAAAAACTTCATTGGTGGAAATTAGGCCCTGATGTAAAGGCTATGGGGTGGGAAGCTCGCTGAAGATGGTGCTACAATAATCCCGGTGAAAGATGATCCTCTGTGGGCCAGCAGAAGTAGTTCCTCTGGGGGCCGTATAGGTACTCGGAGCCTCCGAAACCTAAAGAAAATACCAAAAACATTTTTTTTTTCAATTCAATATCAGGAACTGTGGCATTACCCACATCTATCCGCAACTATGTTGAGAAAATTAACGCTTTTTATTAGTGTGACAGATAGTTAAGTACGACAATACTGCTTTCAGGCATTATCCGGGTGACACCGAGGGACCTGAGTAGCCTACCTCCCGAAATTAAGAGGTCAGAGAGAGCCGGGGTAGGAAGGGCCTCTCCCCGCGGGCGAGCTCCAGAGCGCGGGACGTCTTTCCTCCCGCGGAGGGAGCTCGGATCCTGCCGTGGACGCCAGCGACCGGGGTGTCACCGCCGCAGCCAGCCGGCCAGCGAGCGGCCGCTGGGCGCGGGGAACGCCATTCCGCCGGCCGGGGGCATCGCTCTCCGACCGCCGGCACGGCGGTCAGACCGCACCAAGAGCAAATGGAGTCTCCCGAGGGAGGCTGACACCGGCGGCGCGGCGGCTGCGGCGACAGGAGAGCGTCGCCGCCGGAGCCGGAAGGCGGGGGATTAGAGAGCACGCGCGCGCCCCCGCAGGAACGTTTCCTCGGCTGGAAGGCGGGGCC
>NW_003852434.1:1663566-1672247 GCF_000181295.1 Otolemur garnettii
AGTGCCCCCCATGTGGAAATGAGGCGGCAGGTAAGAAGATGTTCACCCTCCAGCCTGCTGGAGTCCCTCTCATGATAATTTAAATAAAAATCGTGCTAGTTATTAACCCCCCGGGCCTGGCCCAGGCAGCTGCTTTGGACGCCGCGTGTGTTCCGCTGACAGCCCGGCGGCTCTGGGTTGCCTACTGCCTCGCTGGCCGGCAGGGGGCGATACGAGCTCGCCTTGTTTGGGGGCGAGCTCTGTGGGCGAGGCTTCCATCTCCCCCAGGGGGTGTAAAATTTGCACCCCCAGAGGGCAGGTCGGAAAGCGGCTAAACTGTGACTGCGGACTGCAGACAGCGAATGGGGCCGGGCGAGCGCACGTGGAGCGTGTTTACAAACAGCAGCTGCCGCCCCGCTGGGCGGCCCCGGTGCCGGCGCCTCCCGGGGTCCGCTCCCGGGAGCTCCGCGCCCGCTCGCTGGGACCGGACGAGCCGGAGCGCGGATCATGAGGTAGGAGCGGGTGGACGCAGCTGCCGGCCGGCCCGCGTGGGGACGGGGCTCGGGGAGGAGTTGGGGCACCCTCGCTGCAGCGCCCTGCGGAGCAAGCCTACGGCAGAGGAGGCGCCACGGCCAGGCCAGTGTGCGGGCTCCGCTCCCCGGAGCTGATGCTCCCGGATTTACCTCAGTCTCAGTCTCTGACCAACCCTTTGCAAACCCAATAGCGCCCGCGAGACGCGCTGACCGGTGGGCAGCACCGTGGTCAATGTCCTGCTCCCCTTCACGCCCACTGCTGCTCAGCTGTAATAGGGGAATTGCAGTTTGACAAAGACTCCTTTGATTTGTTTCCAGCGGAGGAACCTGCAGCGCCTTCTCCAGGAGGAGGTGGCTGCTCCTTCATCCTGCAGCACCTGTTCGCTGAGGAAGTGCCTACCTTTCCGTCGTGTGTGTGTAATTACACTTAAAAAAAATACAGAAGTTGCCTGTCAAGCTTCTCTAAGATCTGAACATATATGTTTAACCTGTCCGTTAACACCAAGTAACAGAATAATTTGCTTGACAGTGCCATGTATTGTCGCTGGAATTTCAGAAACTGAAATCTCAGCGAGCATACTGCGGGTAGATGTTCATTCTAAGCCTTCTCTTTGACGCCCCCGCCAAAACTGCTCTGTTGCCTTTCTCAAAATCGCAGCCTTCTACTTCCATCTAGTTACGTTGTGAGGTTGTAAGTGGCCTTTGGCGAGCACCTGCTTGCCCCCAAAGTGGAGCTCCCCTTCTTCCCTGCCCCCCAAAGTTTCTAATTAACCAGTCCCTATCGGCCAGTCCTGGTTGACTGTTGTAGGTAGAGTACAGCTTCATGGTGGTTTCATATCATTTTTAAAAGTTTTTTCTTTTATCTAAAATTTGTAAGAGACATAAAAACATTTGTATATTAAAGAAGAGCGCTGACTCTTACAGAGTGCCCCCCATGTGGAAATGAGGCGGCAGGTAAGAAGATGTTCACCCTCCAGCCTGCTGGAGTCCCTCTCATGATAATTTAAATAAAAATCGTGCTAGTTATTAACCCCCCCCCCATAGGTCTAGGGTTTAATTTCCTTTCCGATACCACTCGGGTGTTTCTCTTGAATTCTCCACCTTGCTGGTGTTTCATGTGTTAAAGATACTTTCTTTTCATCATCTTGTGTAAGTTCAAATCTGGGTACAGCCCACGTTTGATTCTCTCAAAACACCACTTCACACAAGGCAGTTGTATTCCGCAGACTTTTACTAAGACTTTCCTCAGGCAGTTGTGTATTTACACACAAGAGTTTTATCTGGTAACCTTTCTCCTTTTTGCTAGGGGGAAGGGCTAGGTAATTGTGGCAGAGTGACTTAGCATGCTAAGTGTAGAGGGTTATGGTGGTGAAACTGCTCTGTATGATACTAAAAAGGTGTCATGATACATTTGTCCAAATGCAAATTGTGGACCCCAATGTAAATTATGGGCCCTACTGTACATTGTGGACCCTAATGTAAATTGTGGGCCCCAGTGTAAATCGTGGGCCCTAGTGTAAATCGTGGGCCCTAATGTAAATCGTGGACTCTAATGTAAATCGTAGACCTTAATGTAAATCGTGGACCTTAATGTAAATTGTGGACTCTGGGCCATAATGATGTTGCATTGTAGGTTCATCACTTACAACAAATGTACTACTGCCGTGAGGGATGTTGAGGATGGCATAGACTATGCACGTGTGAGAATGTAGGAAGTCTGTCTTCCACTCAGTTTTGTGTGAACCTAAAACTTCTCTAAAAAATAAAGCCTGTTGGGTGATGCCTGTGGCTCAAAGGAGTAAGGCACTGACCCCACATGCCGGAGGTGGTGGGTTCAAACCCAGCCCTGGCCCCAAACTGCAAATAAATAAATAAATAAGGTCTGTTTTTATAAAAAGATAGGAACAAAAAATTAGAATGTGGGGCGCCTATGGGAACATTCTGTTTCTCTCCTGCTATACTCTCAGCAGAGTACAGAATACTTCTGTAACCAGATGTGTGTGTATTTTTCCCCACCCGTGAAGTAGGTTGCCCTTAGACACCAGCTGGGTCCGGGTTAATTTTGATACCATATAGCTGGAGACAGTGTCAGATCCCACAGGTTAAGGGCTCAGTCCCACAAAACTGCCTCCCTGCTGTGGATGCCAATCACAAGCAGTAGATTGCTGCCTATATTCTGACTGTCTAGTTACAAACTGGAGTGTCCACAGCCCCCTCACTGGGTTCCATTAATTTGCTACAAATGCTCACAGGACTCAGGGAAAACACTTTACTTACATTTACTGGTATATTGTAAAGGATATAACAACTCAAGAATGGCCAGATGTTAGAGATGCATAGGGCCGGATGTGGGGGTTGCGAGGCTCAGAGCTTCCGTAGCCTCTCTGGGCTTGCCGCCTACCCTGCACCCGGATGAGTTCATCAACACAAAAGCTCACAAATTTGTTGTTCAAAAGTTTGGGGGGAACTTAATGTCCAGTCCACTCTCCTTCCCAGAGGTAAGAGGATGGGGCAGAAAGTGCCAACTTTCTAATAGTGTGGATATTTTTCGGTGACCAGCCCCATGCTGAGGCTACCTCTCGACCTCACCCTAAGTCACCTTGTTAGCCTAACGTCAGGTAGGATTCACAGGGGCTCGTGAGGAATAACAGAAGACACCGTGAGATTCAGGGTAGTCCAAGGATTTTAGTGACAGGAACTGGGGACAAAGAGCAAATATATTTCACATTGTACCACAGCAATGGTACAATGTTTTATTATGAGCCTGTTCGGCCACAGAGCATTTCTTATGAGGCCTTCTCCAGGGGCCAGCCTCCCCGCTTCTTGCTATACCAGTCTCCCCTTTCTCTCCCCAACATTTTTCTGTCTCAGGGTCCCTTCTCTTGTCTCTTTCTCTCTGAGCTGCTTGTGAAAAGTTAAGATGGTTTACTTTGTTAAACAAAGTAATTTGTATTCTTGTATTTATCCCTTTGGGTCTGTTTGCCTTCACCTAGCGTCATGTTTCAAGATTCATGTGTCATAGCAGGTATCAGTGTCTCTTTTCCTTTGATTGCTGAATAATATTCCATTATACGGGCATGCCACCTTTTATCTGTCCTTTCATTAGTTGATGGACATTTAGGTTGGTTTCTGCTGTTTGGCTATGAACATCCGTGTACAAATTTTTGAGTGGCTATGTCTGCATTTCTCTTGGGTATATAACTGGTATTGGAATTGTTTGATTGTATGGTAATTCTACATTTATCCTTTTGAGGAACTATTTTCTGAAGCAGCTAGACCATTTTACATTGCAAACAGTGGATGTGGGTTCCAGTTTCTCTGCAGCCTCAGGAAGACTTGTTCCTATCTAGGTTTCCAATTGCAATGTGTGTGAAATGGCACATCAATGTGGTTTTGACTTGCATTTCCCTGGTGGCTAATGATGGATCGAGCATCATTTTATATCCTTTTTAACCAGTTATTATTTTTTTTTGAGAAATATTTATTCAGGTATTTTGCCTCATTGGTCCTTGAGTTGTAATACTTGCAATGTTAAGTGTTAAGTTGCCATTTGCCTACTGACTTTCTAAAGGGAAGACATAAAAAAAAAAAAAATTAAACACCTTCTCAGCTGTGTCTCTGCATTTAGCCCCATTGATGTTGAAGATACTGCTCATGATAAATTCTGTCACTTTACTCAAGGATTTATGTGATAAATCCTAGTACGTTTAACATCAGGGAAAATACTCTCAGATGAAATCTAAGTTTTATCTGACACAGGAACAGATAGGTTCATTTTAGCATTGACTTCCACCAATCTGTGAGCTTAATTTTGTGTTTGCTTGCTATGACTAATTCATATTGAGTTTCTAGTACTTTTCTTTTACCGTTCATCGATTGAGTTCTCTTTTAATTTTATGTTTTCAGAGTAATTTTCTTTATATTATAATTAATCTTAACCATTGTTTGGAAACCTGTAGGATAAACTGTTATAATTAAGCAATTTGCAGGCAATGCATCTTAGTGATAACCTTTATCTGTTCCTGAACACAGTCTTTCTTTCGTTTGTGTTACTAACTGCAGCATACCAGCCCTGGAACCTTTGACTGGTTATATAAAGTCTTTTCTAGCTGGAAAATGGAAATAAAAATCATACTGATGTAGTATGGTTTTAAGGATGAACTTGCTAGGTCCATCTGAACGTCCCCTCATCTCGGCTACCAGTGTCAGGAGTGAGTACCGGTGCAGAGTCAAGCCCACGATGGAGTGATCACAGACACAAAGCAATTTCACACAGTTTATCACATAAAAGAAAGAATGAAAGTCAAGGGGGAAGTCATGCAGGTGAAAATATGTTCCAGAGAGAGAGGAACAGGTGAATCTGTGCAAGTGGAGAACCACTCAGAGTCTGAGCACATTCTGAGTTTTATAAGCTTACTAGTTTGTCCTGCCTTTTTCCTGGGAGGATTGGTTCTTGTTTCCTGCTTTTGAGATGATTGACAGGTTGGAGTTATATATAATGTAATAGATTATATCACAGGTTTTATTAGACAGTAAAGAGCTCTAGGTCAGTTAAAGGTCACTAGGAACTTTTTACTGTGTATGTTCCCACCAGGAAAGAGTTCCTAGGTACAATTCGGTTCCTATTCTCCACCCTAAGCCACTTCCTTGCCACCTGTTTACCTGCCACCAGACCTAACAAACTGAAACGTTATATATAAATTGCTTTGCAGAGTGTTCAACACATAATACACTAAGTGAATGCTAGCTATGATTTTATTATTTTCCTAGATTTTTTTGACTAGAAGGAAATATATTAACCTCCTAAAATAAGGAGCTTTTGAACACTACAATTGAACCTCTGTAAATTGACCACCCAAGAGATTGTAACAAATTGATCAACATTTGGAGGTGGTCCACATAAGGAGCTAGGCCTATTGTACTGATAATGTGGTGCCTGCCCCGTCTATGAAAATTAGATCAATTTAAGGAGGTGGTCAGTGTAGGGAGGTAGCCAACTATGGAGGTTCTACCCTATAGTGAGAAAGGCCAGATTAGTTCATATATATATGATATTAGAAGTATTTGCAAGAATGGATTGTTATGTATCTGGTTATAATTATAAGGGGATTCACAAAACCGCCACAGGATTGCCTAATAAAAATTCTCAATTTAGCTCAGCACCCATAGCTCAATGGTTAGGGCACCAGCCATGTACACCAAGATTGGTGTTCGAACCCAGCCAGCACCTGCTAAACTACAATGACAACTATAACAAAAAAATAGCTGGGCATTGTGGCAGGCACCTATAGTCCCAGCTACTTGGGAGGCTGAGGCAAGAAAATCACTTAAGCCCGAGAGTTTGAAGTTGCTGTGAGCTGTGACACAACGGCACTCTGCCGAGGGCAACATAGTAAGACTGTCTAAAAAAAAGAAAAGGAAAAAAAAATTCTCGTTTCATTAATCCAAAATAGGTGTACATTTTTTCCTCTGCTTTAATCCCAAAGTATATATTATATATACTGTGTTTGGGGCAGACTTTTACCCTGTCTAAAGATATCTGAAAGGGATAAAGATGTAATATATAGGGATAATGCAGGTGGTAATCTTCAAATAGTCATTTTTTGTAAATATGTTTGAATTCCATTTTATTATCTTTGTTCTACTTTGTCTTACAAGATTAAAAAAAAACCATAAAAATTGGGAAAAGAGGCCAACCTCTGCCATTGGTTTTATTTGTATTTCTTGTATCTTGCTATTTACCTAAGCTGTGACCCCTCAATTCTGAAAAGTGATGTTACCTCTTTTTTTCTTGGATTTTCCTGTTTTTCCTCTTTTGCTTTATTCTGTGTTTATTTTCTCCAGCCCTTTCCTCTCTACATGTCATATTCACAATTGTTTTCCTCTTTCCCTTCTATGTTGTGTTCTTTTCCTTTGGGGATGTAGTAGTGGAATTAGTTAACAACTTGGAAAGTTCCTATAAGCCAGTGGCCCTCAACCTTCCTAATGCCGCGCCCCTTTAATACAGTTCCTGAGGGTCACGACCCACAGGCTGAGAACCGCTGCTATAAATAGTATGCCAAAATTGATGTACTGATTGCTGTGCTTAGGAGAAGTTTATGGGATTGTTATTTGAAGCCCTCGGACTTTAAAATTTTTATCTTTTGAGTTGGTAGTTTTGTTTCCCATAGTGTTAAAAAAAAAAAAGAAACAAAAAGGGCTTATTTATAAAACAACATCTGGAGTGAATTTTGTACTAAGCTTGTTTGTTTCTAAGTTTGCTAAATTAATGAAAAATCCTCAATATTATCGCCACAGTCACAAAAGAGAAAGTTTTTAGTTTTTTTTTTTTTCTTATAGATCTTTCAGTATGATGGTGGAGATTTTTTTCCTTCCTCCTTTCCTCCCTTCTATTTTGCCCTCTGAAGATTTCTGAAAATCAACTGACAAAAAGACAGATTAGTAGAAGAAATGACATACAGATTTATTACTGTGCACAAGGAAGAATCAGAGTGATTACCTCACCAGCCAATGCAGTGCAGATATACAGACGGCTATATACCCTTCTTCTTAGGGGAAAGGGAAATGGGGAAGTATGGATGATTTTAGAGTGGTAGTACGTTATTTTTAGGAAAATTCAATGGGCTTGAAGAACATGCAGGGGCATGCAGAGGACACAGTGGTTTGTGACAAGTCTGTCCCCTTGTGTTGACAGACTTTAGTCTTTCTGCCATACGAGTTCAGTTAATGAAAACTCAGGGAAGGAATCAGAGGTAATTGTTTGCATCTTTGGCAGTTCTGGATTTGAATCATGAAGTGATGCTGGATTTTATTGAAGACTTTCTCTGTATCTTTTGAGATATCATGTGATCTTTAATAGTTATATTTATATGATGAATCACATTTATTGACTTGTGTACATTGAACCATCTTTGCATTCCTGGGGTAAAGCCCACTTGATATTGGTGAATTATCTTTTTGATATGCTGCTGAAGTATTTTATTAATGGTAGTATTTTATTGAAGATATTTGTATCTATGTTCAGAAGGGATATTGATCTATAGTTTTTCTTTCTCTGTTGTGTCCTTCCCTGGTATAAAGATAATACTGGCTTTGTAGAACGAATTAAGGAAGGTCCCTCTTTCTTCATATTATGGAACTATTTCAGTAGAATTGGTACCAATTCTTTGTATGTCTGGTAGAATCTATCTGGTCTAGGGCTTTTTGTGGTTGGAAATTTTTTTATTACTGTTTTCATCTTGCTGCTGATATTGCTCTCTTCAGGATTTCTATTTCTTCCTGACTCAGGATTGGGATGTTTTGTGTTTCCAGAAATGTATCTATAA
The DNA here is from genome assembly GCF_000181295.1 of Otolemur garnettii. NCBI lineage: Eukaryota > Metazoa > Chordata > Mammalia > Primates > Galagidae > Otolemur > Otolemur garnettii. The sequence goes on from NW_003852434.1 coordinate 1,671,404, forward strand.
CCTCTAGGTGTTCTAGTTTGTGTGCATAGAAGTTTATGTAGGAGTCATGTATGATATTTATCTTCCTGTGGTATCAGTTATAATGTCTCCTTTTTCATTTCTGACTGAGTTTAGTTGAGTCCTTTTCTCTTTCTGGTTAATTTAGCTAGTAGTCTATCGATTTTTTTTTATCTTTTAAAAAAACCACCTTTTTTTTCCATTAATACTTTGTATTTCTTTTTGTTGTTGTTTCCATTCTGTTTAGTTCTGCTCTGAGCTTTGTTATTTCTTTCCTTAGGCTATATTTGGGGTTGGTTTGTTCTTCTTTTTCTACTCCTTGATCTGTGGCATGAGGTTGTAAATTTTAGATCTGTCATTCTGGTCAAGCATTGAACATATGAACTCCCCACCCTGCCATCCAACCCACATTCTATATCCCATAGATTGTGGAAACTTGTATCCTCTTTGTTGTTTAATGAAAAAATATTTTGATTTCCATCTTGATCTTATCAGTGACCCAAGAATTGTTCAACAACAAGTTGCTTGATGTCCATGACTATGTGTAAACTTGAGAATTCCTCTTGGAATTGATTTGTAGCTTTGTTCTACAGTGGTCTGAGAAGATATGTAGTATGATTTTGATTTTTCTGAATTTCCTAAGACTTGTTTTGTGGCCTAACATATAATCTATCTTGGAAGATGTCCCATGAGCTGTTGAGAAGAATGTATATTCTATAGTTTTAGTGTAGAATGTTCTGTAAATTGTTAGGTCCATCTGTTCTTGAGTCCAGATTAAATCCAGTGTTTCTCTGTTGACTTTCTGCCTTGATGACCATTCTGTCATTAGACTGTTGAAGTCCCAAGC
>NW_003852434.1:1672825-1674623 GCF_000181295.1 Otolemur garnettii
TGTTTTTTATCTACTCAACCAATCTATTCTTTTTGAGTGGAGTACTAAGACTGGTTATGTTGAATGTTAGTATTGATGCATGAGATACTATTTTGTTCATCATGTCGACTGATACTTTGTTGTTTTGTTTTTCTCTTTGTGCTATTATTTGATAAGAGCTGTGAGCTTGAACTTTTGGGTGTTTTCATGCTAGTGGGTGTTGACTCTTCTGATCCATATGTAGAGCACTTTTGAGTATTTCCTGTAAGACAGATGCAGTACCCAGCTTCAGCCAAGTAGCATATTGAGAGTTAAGTGAGGGGGTAAATAGGGCCTAGAAGAAGGAGTAGTAGGCAAGCTAGTGAGGAAGTAATAGAAATACAAGTCTAACAATGGGGCTTAAATAATGGCCCCTTTACTTGGGTGTCTAAACTATGGGTTGTATCAAAGAATGATGGGACCAATACTTAATCGCTGAAATAAAAATTAGAGCTGAATTTATGGATTATTGTAGTAAGGTAAAGCATGTTTGTCAGGCAGTGCTTTCTGAGCAGAGAAGTCTATTGTCTTATACAGTAGTCCCCCCTTGTCTTCAGAGAATATGTCTCAAGATTCCCCCCGGAAGCTTCAAACTGCATATATATTTCAGTATAGTACCAAACCATCTATATATACACATACATTCATACATATATACTGTTTTTTCCTATATTTAAATCTCTATGATAAAGTTTAATTTATAAAGTGGGTATAGGAAGAGAAAATATCACAATTATAATAATATAATAAAAGTTATATAGACATCTTCTCTTTCTCTCAAAGCACCTTATTGTACTGTACTCACCTATTTTTGGCCTGTAGTTGATTGCTAGTAAATTGCAAAGACAAGGGAGACTACTGTATAGGGTCTTTGAAAGTGTTGGAAATAACGAGTGGTAGATTTTCAAGTGTTTGAGGAAAGACCAGAATAGATTGAGATTATCTGAAGGAGAGTCACTCAAATTACTCAAATAAGATGGCTGTTGATTGGTTGGCACTCAGAAACATGTTTAGCAGAGTAATATACTCTCCCCCATGCTGTTTTTTGTTGTTGTTGTTGTTGTTTGTTTGTTTTGTTTTTTGTTTTATTGGTGCTCAGGTAGGGTATGAAGTGAACTCATTCTTGTTTAGCCAGAGTGAGGCAGGGGCAATTGTCACCGATGGATGTGCTTGCAAAAGTGATTTTAATGAGGCAGGTTGTCAATTGATTAACTAGGTTTAAAATTAGTTATGTTGGCTGTAAGGAGAGGATGAGTAGAGAGAGTGGTAAAGAAAGAACGGACACAAAGAATGCAGCTCAATGATCAGGACAGGTTTATTCATATAAACCTGGGAGGGGCCTTCAACCTGGGTGGAAAGGCAGCTTCTCTTTCTCTCTATCCGTTTATATAGCCTACTGAGTCGGGAAAACCTGTTGGGGGTTAAGTTTAGCCTGCTAAGCTGGGAAAGCCCATGGTGGGAGGTGGAGTTTTTTGTGGGGAAGGCCTGGCTGAGTCAATCTCTGAGAAACGGTCCTTCCCTAACAAATGGAAATGTGAATACTGTGAAGAGGGCCTCACATTGGGTGCCATATTGTGGTAGTCTGGTTCCCTCATTCCTGGCTCTAATTCTTGATAAGATTTGAGGGAAATAAATCTGTTCTGGCTGCTTCCTTTTAAAAGGGTACATTGATTCTTTCTAAGGTAATGAAGGAGGAAGGCAGAGGTTACTTGCTCTAAAGTGGAGGCTCAGGAAATGGCAGTGATGCGGTTATTCAAGAAACACTGAAAAAGTCTTATTA
>NW_003852434.1:1675804-1677831 GCF_000181295.1 Otolemur garnettii
TCATTAATTGTCCTCATATCAAAATTGAATACATAGGATTCATACTTCTCCATTCCTGTGATGCTTCACTAAGAATAATGTGTTTTTACCTCCATCCAGGTTAGTACAAATGCTGCAAAATCTCTATTTTTTTAAATGGCTGAATAATATTCCATGGTATACATATACCACAGCTTACCAATCCATTCCTGGGTTGAAGGATATTTAGGCTGTATCCACATTTTAGTGATTGTAAATTGGGCTGCGATAAACATCCTAGTACAAGTGTCTTTATGATAAAAGATTTTTTTTTTTCCCCTTCTGGATAGATGGCCAGTAATGGGATTGCAGGATCAAATGGGAGGTCTAGGTTGAGTTCTCTGAGGTTTCTCCATACTTCCTTCCAAAAAGGTTGTATTAGTTTGCAGTCCCACCAGCAGTGTAAAAATGTTCCTTTCTCTCCACATGTGCGCCAGCATCTGCAGTTTTGAGATTTTGTGATATAGGCAATTCTTGCTGGGGTTACATGATATTTTAGGGTGGTTTTAATTTGCATTTCTCTAATAATTAGGGATGATGAGCATTTTTTCATGTGTTTGCTAGCCATTCGTCTGTCGTCTTTAGAGAGGATTCTATTCATCTCTCTTCCCCATTGATGTATGGGATTGTTGGTTTTTTTTTCTTGTGGATTAATTGAAGTTCTGCATGGATCCTGGTTATAAAGCTTTTGTCTGATTCAAAATATGCAAACATCCTTTCCCATTGGGTAGGTTGTCTATTTGCTTTGGTTGTTGTCTCCTTGGCTGTACAGAAGCTTTTCAGTTTAATTAAATCCCATTTCTTTATCCCCAGGCCTATATCTTCCAGTGTTTTTCCTATTCTTTCTTTGAGGATTTTTATCATTTCATGCCTTAAATTTAAGTCATTTATCCATCTTGAATCAATTTTTGTGAGTGGAAAAAGGTGTGGGTCCAGTTTCAGTCTTTTATAAAAACATTCTCCAGTTTCTCCAGGCCAGAGGGTCATTTAAGTGACAGCATCCTCAGGGCCTGTCAGCTATGAAGTCACCTTTAATCCCTCCTCCAGGGTACCCAGGGACTTTCTCAAAAATAGGATATCCTTTGTACTCCTGTGATATTTCTGAATTTCTGGGAGTAGTCATGAAATTAGCCCAACATATTGTGCTATTCAGAAAAGTACTTTCTGAAATTCCTTTATTCTTTCTAGGGAAACAGTAATAGCTCAGATTTTATACCAGTAAATCTCTTGCCTGTGTTTTATGTATCTCATGTTTCTTTGTAAAGCAATACTTAGGAATATATATATGCTAGCTAAAGACCTTTCTGGACTTAATTGGACACTAATATCATTTGTGTCCATCTTGGGGTTGTAAACAATTTTTCAGACTCTAATTTCAGATATACTCCATGACAAAGAAACATTATTTTAAGTGCAGTGTGTCTTTTAGTGCTTTCTGTTAAGTGGCCTATCAGAGTTTTTTTGTTTGTTTAAGTTTTGATATATTTTACTTAACAGGACCTGAACACTACTGTCATTAGGACAAAGTCCCTTTTTAAATTGTTTATATAAATGGTATTTTATATTCACAAAGGTATGATAAAAAATTTATCAAAATGCTATTTAATTAGAAAAGCATTGGAATATACCTAACTGAAAACTATCAATACACAGTCCTTTGGATTTGTTGGTATCTCTGAAATCCAGCAGCTAAACTTGGTGTGACAAGTGGCTGGGAAAATGGTGCTCTCAATTTGAGTCCTCAGCATCTGTATCCCTAAATACCACCCCGCCTGTAAAGTCAAGCTGCAGTGTCAACATTCCCACACTTTGCTGTGTTCTGTCAACTTCTTTGTCTCTAACCCTCTGGTTCTCCCAAGATATTAGGGTGGAAATCTCACTAAGGTACTTTGTAGTGATACAGGGTACCTCCACTCAGGGATGGACAGGGACCCTCATTTTCTAGGCCTGTGTGAGATCAGAAATAAGTCTCATCACAGACTCCCATCTCTAGGTATAAACAGGTCACC
>NW_003852434.1:1678222-1680526 GCF_000181295.1 Otolemur garnettii
CCAGAAGACCAAAAATCACATTACAACAAAGATATTTGTACCAGAATGTTTATTGCAGCCCAATTCATAATTGCTAAATCATGGAAGAAGCCCAGGTGCCCATTGATCCATGAATGGATCAGTAAATTGTGGTATATGTACACCATGGAATATTATGCAGCCTTAAAGAAAGATGGAGACTTTACCTCTTTCATGTTTACATGGATGGAGCTGGAACATATTCTTCTTAGCAAAGTATCTCAAGAATGGAAGAAAAAGTATCCAATATACTCAGCCCTACTATGAAACTAATTTATAGCTTTCATATGAAAGCTATAGCCCAATTATAGCTAAGAATATGGGGAAGGGGGAGAGCGAAGGGAAAGAAAGGGGAAGGATGGGTGGTGGTAGGGTGATTGGTGAGACCACACCTATGGTCCATCTTATAAGGGTACATGTGAATCTTCCTAAATGTAGAATATAAATGTCTTAACACAATAACTAAGAAAATGCCATGAAGGCTATGTTAACCAGTTTGGTGAAAATATTTCAAATTGTGTATAAAACCAGCACACTGTACCCCATGATTGCATTAATATACACAGCTATGATTTAATAAAAAAAAAAAAAAGTAAAAATAAATAAATAAACCCTTAGACCGAATATACCGGGGGTTTCCCACCTAGATTCCCCGCTTCTGTTGCCAGAGGTACTGTTTCCCCTTTTTTCTTCAATCTTTCCATCAATAAACTCTGTCCTATCACTGATCCACGTGGTCCATGGTTTCATTCTTCAAACACTAAGACCAAAGAACCCAACACAGAGAAATTCTAGCAATATATTTTGGGGGCTTGTCTGGGATTTGAGATCTGCAGTAAGCCATGGGACCGCTTCTGGACATTATCCTGTTTTTTTTTCTATAGTCATAGTTATGGAGACTGAAACACTGGGCACTTGTTAGCCACTCGAACCATGAAGTGTGGCTGCTGACCTTGAAGTCACAGGTGACAGGCTACTGGAGGGACTTGTTCTTCAAATCCCTCTTGGGTCCAGCAAGTGGTACAGTCCCTGCAAGGGATGTAGCTCCCTTTGTAAGGGGAGCAGAGCAAAGGAGCACGAGGGAATGTTTGAAAGCCTCTGAACCCATTCTGTTTCCACTGTCTTTCTCTGGTTTGGAGTCGAAGAGTGAGCAGAAGCAGTAGTCAGAGGTCCTGGGGTCCCCAGCAATGGTTGTAACCTCATGGTACTAACAAGCCTTCTGGTAAAACTCCCCTGAGGGCCACTCTGCCAGCTCTTTTACTGTCAGCCCATGTCTCTTGGGTCCTAAGCCTCTCTTGCTTCTTACCCCTGCAGACCTCTGCTCTCTCCTTGTGGTCTGTGTTCTTTGTTTGGTAGTGACTGCATGTTGTGTATTTGTTCAGGATTGTGCTGACTTGTTTGGTGTTTTTCAACTGTGTTTGAGGCAGGGGGAGAAGGAAGTGGCCTCTTCCCCAGTAACTCTGCACAGGCATTATGAGAGGTTCCAGACCCAAAGATGAAAGATTATTCTGAGGTGCAAGATGAAAGGAAAACAAAGTCCTAATTCTGTTCCATCAATGTGGCTTTTATTCCACCTGGGTATGGGTGGGGGTGAAATTCCTCACTGGGAAGAAACCCACACAGGGGCTGTGGTGGATGGGTATTTTAAAGGGTCAGAGATGCAAGAATTGTTCTATTCAGTATTTCCTGGGAGGGACATACACTTGGTCCTTCTTGGGCAGGTTATTTCTACCTGGGTGGGTCAGTAATCTGATTCTATCATTCCAGTCTTTCTAATCTATTATAAGGAAGCAGGGTGATTGGCATGGTATCTCTTTGGCTGCTTCCTGTGGCATTAGGGACTGAGTGAACTACCTGTAAAAGAGAATGGGGCGGGGGAGTGACATTTACAGAACATTCCTGGGTTTTCAGTCTGAGCTGTTTGGTATCCAGTAAGGTGAGGATATGAGCAGTTGTGAGATGAGACAGAGGATTATTGGTCTGTAACTACAAATCGAGAAAGATCATAATTCATGGTCTTATCAGAAACAATAACCAAGGGGGCTATGATTCAAATAAGAATCTGGAGGGGTATAGTAGAAGCAGATAAGGAAAAAGTTCAGTTGAGAGAACAGAGATCAAGTTTTATAAAGCCTGCTTGAAGTAGGTTAACTTGGGGGTGGCTAGGATTACAAACATGAGCCACTGTGCCTGGCCTCCGAGTCTATCAGAAGAGAGATTGGAAAGACCAAAAACCAAAATTATTCCGAGATGCAAGATGAAAGGAAAATGGAATCCAGGCTCTAT
>NW_003852434.1:1680752-1684801 GCF_000181295.1 Otolemur garnettii
ATTACAACCCCCACTGCAGCAGATGTTCCTATTATCTACATGCCCTTCAGAGGATGCATGTTGAACCTGTGTAGTAACCTTGTAACTTCCCTGACCTTCTGTTGTCTTTAAGGACAGGTGCCCATGCCCTGAGTGCATGGGCCCACCTGACCTTCCCTGAATGGTGAGATTTTCACATGCACACAAGTCCAAAGACTGTCTAAAAGGAAGGCCAGAAATTGAGTCAGGGTGGGACTCAGTTTGGAGGATGCTAGTCTGCTGAGTCTCCCAGCTGGCAAACAAAGCCACTTTTTCTTCTAACTGATGCCTAAGAGTCTTTTTGTCTACATCAGCTCCTGCTACAGTAGGAAGAGGGTGGGACCAGCTCAGTGGATGACACCCTGAGAGGCAACACCCTTGAGCACCACACTGTGCACGCACTCACATAAGACCCAGATTACAGTTCAGTCCCTTCTTTAAAAAATGGAAAATTGGAAGAAACCGTTTTGAATGAAGAAAGGCAAGGGAAATGACCCTGTGTGGTTGCCTTTGTCTGTTGGTGTAAATGGAAGAGTTCAAAAATATGCCAGGTTTTTCTAAGACTTCAGCTGGTTGTGATCAATTTTGGTGCAAAGGTTTTTCACTCTTAAACTCACCAGGATGGTGTTAAAACATCTCTCAAACCTGTTTCTTTCAACCCTGCATTTGCTGAAGTTGGCTATTATTGCCTTGCTGACTTTGGGAAGAAAGAGGGTGGAACATGGTACTGCTTATCAGTATTCTGCAAGACTTAGGGCTTTTTCTGCCCCAAAGCTGAGAAAAAAAAAGCCTGTTCATGGTCAAAAGAAAAAGCTTATTTTCGGCTGTAACTAGGAATTTAGGGAAAAGCCTGTAAAAACTGTCAATTAGAGCTTAAAGGTTACTTATCCCCAGAGGCAAATACTGGCTCAAAGAAGCACCTAGCCCCACCTGCCACTTGTTCCCACTTTTAATCGAGGGGTACATACTAAATGGCAGGCTCAGGATAAGGAGGAACTTTCATCAGGCTGACCAAGGCCAGGTTCAGAGCAACTGCTGCCAGATACCTGATTAGCAGTCAGCGCTGCCAGCCTTAATAAGCATGGAAGAACCCACTGGCACACAGGGCTATGCTGGTAATTGTGCTTACACCAGGAGGCCACACTCCCCAGGAATCTTCCCCAGGCACTAGAATAGCACTTACTCTTGCATGGCAGAAAGGCTTCCTAGATTGACTAGGGGCTGTGCTTTGTGTTCCTTGACTGACCCAAGAGCGTATACCCTGCTAACCTGTATCCTAAAGCATTGGGATATGTTTCACCCCCAGATGCTGACTGTGTGCAACCATTATTTCCTCTCAGAGACAACCCCAGCTGTGCAGAACCTGGCCAGTAGATCAGCTCTCCTGACCATGGTGATTTCTAGGACCAGTCAGAAATTCCCAAGGGAGACACTGCTACCGAATCTTGACTTGCTAAGGACACCTCCCTGGCTTCTTCAGGGCCTTTAGCGGCATGGCGCAGGAAAATGGGAAAAAGCCAATGTCTCTTATAGAGACTTCCTTCTCTGACCCTGCAGGGGTGGCAATGTAAAAACTGCTTTGATGTGTACCCTATCCTCTTTAGCTAAAGTGAAACAATTTTAAAGTGGTTTGGGAAATGTTTCAGTAATTCTGAGAAGTGTATCTTCCAAGAGTTAAGACAGCAGTTTTGACCTCTTAGGCAGAGGCATAAGGTTATTGATTAAACATTGACCTTAAATGGAAGGAAGCTTTGAAAAAGTCTAGAAAGTGGGGAGACTTGTGGTTCATAACTGTATGTCCCCTGAAAAAAACAGGTACCCTGTGGAGAGATAGGCACCTTTGAAGACCTTAATGGGACTCTCAGAATTGTCCTCAGTTGCCTTCTGTCACTCAAGAGAGGGACAAAAATCCCTCAGCTTTTCTTAAGTGACCCAATTTCTGCCTAACTCTTCCAAGGGCCAAATTATTTTAAAGTGTACATTCATTACTCAAACATCCCCAGACATTAGGGGGAACTCAAAAAAATAGGCTCTAGGGCCTGACCCTAATTCAGAAGCCCCTAAAAGAAGCCACATTGGTCTTTTTATAATAAAACCAGAAAAAAGAGAGAAGGAAAAGATAGCAGCTTTGTCCAGCGGTGAAACCTAGCAGATGAGCCAATACAAAGGTAACTGCTGGAGATCAGCGTGTCCCAGAGGTGAAGGCCTCAAGGAGTGGGCACTCCCTGGGCCCCTGAGCTTGACTAACGACATCTGAGACAGCCCTCATGGCTCCAGCTCATCTCCTCACCACCTGAGAGCCCCAGCTGCACCTGACTGGAAGTCCAGGAGCTACGCTTTCTCCTACCTACCTGGACTCTTGGCCCCCAAATATCAAGGGTATCTGGAAGGCCAGTTACCAAATTCTCTCTCAACTCTTACAGTTTGGGAAATTGGCCATACTATCATGTCTTTCTAGTCCTGCCTAAAAGTTTTAACTCTACTCTTAAGAAGAGATGTACTGGGTAAAGCGGGAACAGCAAAGTGTGTGAACATGAATGTCCTCTGCCTTCCCTGGTTAAAGACAGATGTTTACGGTATAGTCTACTGAAGGGCTGGTGAAAGGCAAGAGCATATGCTCAACCTGCTTGTATCAGATTTAAAGACCTTGCTTTTTGCCTCTCACCACAGTTAAAACTGGCAGAATCTAAGAGCCTAGACTCATCACACCAGAGTCACTGCCTAAAAGAACCTGATACTCCCTACTTCACATCTGGACTTGAGAGGGGTTGGTGGCAAAGCAACGGCTGAAAGACACATCTCCCTCCTCATAACCCTTTTGACTAACTTGATGGAAAGGAACAAAATATAATACCTTTTCAATAAGACAAGACTATTTGAACTTGCTTGGCTAGAAGTGTTAATGAATGTGTCTGATTTTTGTCTTGCAGAGGAACTCGTGTAGATCAGGTGTTTACATCTTGCTTAAAAGAAGTTTGTGTTCCATTAAAAGTGCTCAGAAACTTCACTGGGTTCCACCACAGCTGAAATAATCGCACCTATCAGGATTTGCATGGGTGGGGCCCAGTGAGACAGACCAAGGAAAGAGATATGTTTTCTATCTGCCTTAAAACAGTTAGACCTGGGGGAGATATCTCCTGGGGGAGATATGTAAAGTTCTCAGGGTGCCCTGCCTCCTCTGTCAGTTTAACTAATAGCTAGCTTGCTCTAGTGTTGTTAAGCAGCTGTCATATCTTATGCCAGTGGGCACACTGAAATTCCTAAAGGATGGTTTTGGTGTATGGACAACCATGTTTTCTTATGTTCCAGCTGAGAGAGGATATCCAGAAAAAGTAAGGTCTAAGAAAACAGAGGTCTTCTAAAGAAGACCCCAGGGATACACCTGCAAGGTCCTCCCTGTGGTAACTCAGTTCTTAGGAATTTGTAGAAACTTAAATTCCTGGTCCCTGGAAACTTAGACTTGCTTCTGCTTCTGTAAAAGCCTACGGTTCTGTAAAAGACAGAGCTGCTTCTTCAGCTTGATTCAAACTGATGGATGAGAAAGGTACCTGTGGGCTGGAACTTTTTGACTGGGGATAAAAAGGAGAAGACAGCCAGTTGGGAAGCGTGGCCATGTTGAATTCTTCTGTGCCATTGCTCTGCCAGCTGAAATAAAGCCCTTCCTCTTTTAAACACAGTATTTGGGTGTTTATTCTCTCCAAAGGGCCTTGTCTTCTTGCAATACAGCTTATGTCACTGGAGGACCCTATTCTTTAGGGAGATTACCACCTTTCTTGCCCAGAGCACAGGACGTGAACAATACCGGAACTAAAAAGACCTAACAGACCTGAGACCCTCCCAGAAGACTCCAGGAACAATATTCACCTATTCAGGCTGGCTGAGCGTATTTCCTTGCCTTTACTTATAATGCCACCTTTGGTAAAGAAAGTAAAAGAGATGGGTCAACTAGCTGCAGCCATAGTAAAAAGCCTTGAACACCACCTTACATGCTATTAGTGCCCTAAATATAGAACTTAAGTCTGGGAAACTGT